>NC_053431.1:61266822-61301254 GCF_007990345.1 Gossypium hirsutum
CTAGGCAAATGCAAGTGGCCTAATAGTGCATGTAATCAAAGGGGTGGACTTGCATGTCAATTTCCCCCCATTTAAGTACTAGTGGCCGGCCATGACAAGGGATGATGGGCTAAACATGTCATGAAACATGTTGTGTTAATGGAAAAATAAAATAAGAAGCATGGGCAATAAACTAATAAGAAATGGAAGGAAGAAAACAAAAAAAAGGAATGTGTGTGAGTGTTCCCCCCCATTGCCGTGAGTTGGAGAAAAGAAAAAAAAATTTTGTTCATCCTTTTTCATTTCTTTTGGCCGAAAATTCTAAGGAAGAAGGAAGGAGTTCTTGCTTCATGTTTGGTTTGGAAGAGGATTAGGAGGAGGTTTGGCCATACTTGTATCTAGATTAAGGTATGTTTGAGGTTGTGCCATGAGATTTATGCATGTTTTTAGTTGCTAGCTTGAGTTCTAATTAGCCCATGGTTCAAATCTTTGCTATGTCATGGGGATGATATTCGGCCTAGGTGGATTTTGTGTTAATGCCATTGCATGCTAAATATGAAGCTTGTTAATGATACATGTGATGGTGGATTGATGACTCTTGGATTTTCTTTTTAGCATTTTTGAGTGAGACATTAAGTTCTTTGTTTAACCATGACCAAAATTGAAATGGTATGGTGTTGTGATGTATTCGGCCATGGTATATCCATAAGTATGATTTATGCTTATTGCATGGTAGGTAAGATTTGTGTTTTTTGATTTATGTTCATGTTTAGTTATAATCAACTTTGAGATTCGTCTCTTGCACATATATATATATGTTTGCACATGACGTATTGGTATGACATATACAATATCTCAAGGTATATATTTACATATGATGGTGTTTCGGTTATGGAGTACATGATGGATGCGTATTGAGTTATAATATGTAATGCATTAGTTAGTAAAAGGTATGCCATTTGTGTGTGGTATTGAGTATATAATTGGCCTCAACATAGACATGCATAATCGGCCACATGAATGAGTACATAGGTTGATGTGTTGTTCGGCCATAGGTAAGCATATTGAAGGCTTTATCTTGACTTAGAAAATTTGGCTAAGGAGAGTATTAACTAATGTGTTGAGTTTGATTCATGATTCCGTACATATGTGACTTTAATGTCTAATGGATATATGTGGGCCAAGTACCTTGAGTTCCTCTTTTCGATGCTCAAATGATTAAATCAATTTATTTGTTAAATTAAGCTCAAGAGCAAAGGGGAACTAAATCCGATAAAGGGAAGGAAAAAGTGGTCGAATAGCCATCAGAATCGTTCGACAACATCCGAGGTAAGTTTTCGAGTAATGGGACTTAAATTATGATTCGATTAGATTATGTCTTAAGTAAATCAAAATCATGCTCTTGTATGTGGCTATTGAGCCGAAATTGTAAATGTGATAAGTGTCTTGTGTTTGAGCTTTGGTAATGAAAATGAAATATGAATGTGTCATGATTTATTGATATATGTGCATGGTTACTCGAATGATATCCGGGCTAAGTCCCGAAGGCTTTTGTGCTAAGCGACTATATCCGGGCTAAGTCCCGAAGGCTTTTGTGCTAAGCGACTACATCCGGACTAAGATCTGAAGGCATTTGTGCTGGCGACTATATCCGGGCTAAGTCCCGAAGGCATTTATGCTAGTGACCATATCCGGGTTAAGACCCGAAGGCCTTGTGCGAGTGGTTATATCCGGCTAAACCCCGAAGATGCTTGATTTGGGAACGAGCAATCTTGCTGTAAAAATTTAAATTAATACGCTCGTAAAATCCCAGCGATGAGGTATGTTTCGTGTGTGCTTTGAATTAGTTGATCCCTTACAAATCTGTATTCGCTCAGTCGATAAATGAGCTACCGGCCTTTGGCTAAGTTGATCTTTTGTGTATGAACATAAGGGTTGGTAATGTGAAGTAAGTATGATATTGAGAATTTGTGCATATGAAATTATCCGTTTAGCTATATGAATGCTATACTTTTGTTGTGCTGGAATCCCTTGCTCAAAACTTACTAAGCATAAATTGCTTACTCCGTTTCTTTGTTTCTCTGTTTTATAGATTTTGGCTCGTCAGCTATCGGACTCTGGATTTTCGGAAGTCGAAGTCTCCCACACTATCAAAGCCCCCTTTTGGTACAATTTTGGTTGAACTTTGAAATGGCATGTATAGGACTACCCTTCTTGTTGTTGGTCATGTACCCATGGATTTTGTGTAAATTTGGATAGCCATGCCAAAATGGCTTATATACGTTTTTAGCATAGTACTATAATTGTTTTGTATGTTGATCACTAAGAGGTATGGAAATGTTTGGAAACGATTAGCCATTGGAATGGTTAATCATGATTATACTTTGTGCTATGTATGCAAAAAAAAAAGGGGCTAATTGAATCATGGAAACTATGAAATAGGTAAAGTCTACCTTAAAGGCAGATGCTGACAGCAGCAGCAATGTGGATGTGAAAAATCACTAAAAATAGTAGGAATGGAATTAAATAGTGAATAAATTATTTAAATTAACCTTGATGAATCTACTTTCATATGGATGAAACGAAACGGTCATATGAGTTGTATGTTAAGAGATATTTAGGTTTTCGTGAAACAGGGCCAGAACGGTTTCTGGATTCCCTGTTCCAACTTTGGAAATTCATTATAAATTAAACAAAGATAATTAGGAGTCATGCCATATATGTATAGATTCCTATTTGAGTCTAGTTTCTATAGAAACAAACGGCATCAGTATTGAAGCCCTGTACAGGGAGATATCCAAGTTGTAATGCGCGAAGGTTAGTGTAGTCGATCCCTGTAACATGGGAGACTTTAACTTATAAACTGTACTAATTGGCCCAACCAAAAATTATACAAAAAACATTTTAGACGCATATATGAGTCTAGTTTCAGGGAAAAATCACGAAATTGATTTTCGAGTTGTGGAACTCAAGATATGATTTTTAAGGTGACAGCGACACAGTTAGCCAGCTGTCTGGAAATTTTTAAAATGAACTGTGCAAGTAAATGAACTAAGTCGGTCAGCACCTCGTGTTCGACTCCGGCAACGGTCTCGGGCACGGGGTGTTACAATTTTATTGGTATCAGAGCATGGTTTAGTCGATTCTAGGACTACCGTAATACGTTTGGGTCTAGCTATACATGCCATTTTGTGATTATTTGATAGTGTGGTGATTTCTGACAATTGAAAATGTGTTTATTTATAGTAATGGATCCTGATCCCGACCGAACGGTAGCTGATGATCTTGAGAGTGTGGCGCCTGCTCCCGCACAAGGGACAGCTCCGGCGGACTCTCAACCGATTGCTAGCAATCCGAATGATGAGGCTAGGAAAGCTTTTTATAGCGTGATGAATGATTGGTTCAACCAATACATTCGAACTAATACGGCTGTTCCACAACCTCCATTCCCGACTAATACAACCCCCGCACCTACAATACCTCCGGTAACTGACCAAATAAGGTCAAATAAGCCCCCAGTTGACAGAATCCGAAAACATGGGGCTACTGAATTTAAAGCTACGGATAGCGACGATGCCGAGCAAGCTGAATTTTGGTTGGACAACACTATCGGGGTACTCGATGAGCTATCTTGTACGCCCGATGAATGCCTAAAGTGTACTATCTCCTTGCTACGTGATTCTGCCTACTATTGGTGGAGTACTCTGACTTCTGTTGTGCCCCGAGAGCAAGTAACTTGGGAGTTTTTCCAAACTAAGTTTCGGAAAAAGTATATCAGTCAGAGATTTGTTGATCAAAAACGGAAGGAATTTCTTGAGCTTAAGCAAGGTTCTATGTCAGTTACTGATTACGAGCAAAAATTTGTTAGACTTAGTAGATACGCTCGGGAATGTGTTTCGTCTGAGGCTATCATGTGTAAACGCTTCGAGGATGGGCTGAATGAAGATATAAAAATGTTCGTTGGCATTCTAGAAATACGAGAGTTCGTAGTACTTGTCGAGCGAGCTTGTAAAGCCGAAGAGCTTAGAAAAGAAAAACAAAAAGTTGATGTGGGAACTAGAGAGTTTCGTAAAAGATCCTCGGGAAAGTCTCTTCAACAGGCATCGAAGAAATTTTGAGATGATGTGGGCCGGTCTAGAGGCACTTCGGGCCTTTTTAGACGAGATCGTGATCGACCCCCTGTGGGTACACGAGGCACTTTGGTCGCCAGTGTTGGGAATGAACGTCGAGACAGAACGGAGTGTCAGCATTGTGGTAAATGGCATTCGGGGAGCTGTAGGTTCCATGACCGCTCCTGCTATAAGTGTGGATCAGCTGACCACTTTATCAAGGATTGCCCGAGGTTGCCTAAACAAAATGTAAGTCAGAGTGGGAAACCAGGTGCTACTACTGCTCGGGGTAGACCGTCTAGAAACACGGGCAATGCTAGTGGCGGTCAGAAAGGATCTAGAGATGCTACAACCAGATCTGAGGCTCGTGCGCCTGCTAGAGCTTATGCTATACGTGCCCGCGAGGATGCTTCTTCGCCTGATGTTATTACCGGTACTTTTACTCTCTTTGATACTAATGTAATTACTTTGATTGACCCTGGTTCTACTCATTCTTATATATGTGAAACCTTAGCATCCAGTAAGACTTTACCTATTGAGTCTACTGAGTTCGTAATTCGGGTGTCAAATCCCTTGGGTCGTTACGTGCTTGTCGACAAAGTGTGTAAGAAATGTCCCCTAGTAATTCGAGGTTCCTGTTTTCCGACGGACTTGATGCTTCTGCCGTTTGATGAATTTGATGTTATTCTCGGGTTGGATTGGTTGACCATGCATGATGCGGTTGTGAATTGCAAAAGCAAGACTATTGATTTGAGGTGCGCAAATAACGAAGTAATCCGAGTTGAGTCTACGGACTTGGATGGGTTGCCAGCTGTAATATCCTCAATGTTGGCTCAGAAATATGTAAGAAAGGGGTATGAAGCATACCTTGCGTATGTACTTGATAACAAGGAATTAGAAAAGAAACTTGAGTCGGTACCAGTAATTTGTGAATACCCGGATGCCGGATGTTTTTCCCGAAGAATTACCGGGTTTGCCACCTGATCGGGAGATAGAGTTTGGTATTGAGCTTGTACCTGGGACTACGCTGATTTCGATAGCTCCGTATCGTATGGCACCAACCGAGTTAAAAGAGTTGAAAGCTCAGTTGCAAGAATTGACGGATAGAGGTTTCGCTCGACCAAGTTTCTCACCTTGGGGTGCACCAGTATTGTTTGTGAAAAAGAAGGACGGAACCATGAGGTTGTGCATTGACTATCGTCAACTGAATAAAGTGACGATAAAGAATAAATATCCGTTACCTCGTATTGATGATTTGTTTGATCAACTAAAGGGAGCCTCAGTGTTTTCAAAGATAGATTTGAGATCGGGTTATTATTAGTTGCGGATTCGAGATTCGGACGTACCCAAAACTGCTTTCAGAACGAGGTACGGTCACTACGAGTTCTTAGTGATGCCGTTTGGGCTCACTAATGCCCCTGCGGTATTTATGGATTTGATGAATCGGATCTTCAGACAGTATTTGGACCGTTTCGTAGTTGTGTTCATTGATGACATCTTGGTCTATTCAAGAGATGAGACCGAACATGCTGAGCACCTGAGATTAGTGTTGCAAATTTTGCGGGATAAGCAGTTATATGCTAAGTTCAGTAAGTGTGAGTTCTGGTTAAGAGAGGTTAGCTTCTTGGGTCATGTGGTATCCGCATCGGGTATTTGAGTTGACCCGAGTAAAATTTCAGCCATACTTAACTGGAAGCCTCCAAGAAATATTACCGAAGTTCAAAGCTTCCTGGGGCTCGCCGGTTATTACCGATGATTTGTAAAAGGTTTCTCGATGATAGCCACACCAATGACGAAGCTACTTCAAAAGGATGTTAAGTTCGAATGGACGGAGAAATGTCAGAAAAGTTTCGATCAACTGAAAACTTATTTGACTGAAGCTCCAATTTTAGTGCAACCCGAATCAGGCAAAAAGTTTGTCATTTATTGTGACGCATCCCTACTTGGGTTGGGTTGCGTATTGATGCAAGAAGGTCGAGTTGTGGCCTATGCGTCGAGACAATTGAAGCCACACGAGAGAAATTATCCGACCCATGATCTCGAACTAGCCGCCATCGTATTTGCTTTGAAAATATGGCGACATTATTTGTTTGGTGAGAAGTGCCATGTATTTTCGGATCACAAAAGTCTCAAATATTTGATGACCCAGCGAGACTTGAATCTGCGACAAAGGCGTTGGCTTGAGTTGTTGAAAGATTATGAGCTTGTCATTAATTATCACCCGGGAAAGGCTAATGTGGTTGCGGACGCCTTAAGCCGAAAATCACTATTTACTTTGCGAGCGATGAATGTACACTTGTCTGTTCTACCCGACAATGTGTTAGTAGCTGAATTAAAAGCCAAGCCATTATTGATTCATCAAATTCGTGAAGCTCAGAAAGTCGATGATGAATTGGTTGCAAAATGGGCTGAGTGTGTTCCGAACAAGGAATCAGAGTTTCAAATTGATGATGATGATTGTTTGAGGTTCAGAAGTCGTTTGTGTGTTCCAAGGAATTCGAAACTCATTTCGATGATTCTGAACGAAGCCCATTGTAGTCGAATGTCAATTCACCCGGGGAGTACGAAAATGTACAACGATTTGAAACGTCGGTTTTGGTGGCATGGTATGAAACGAGACATCTCCGACTTTGTTTCGAGATGTTTAATATGTTAACAAGTGAAAGTGAAACATCAAGTGCCTTCAGGATTACTTCAGCCGATCATGATACCTGAGTGGAAATTGGATCGAGTCACAATGGACTTTGTGTCCGGACTACCATTGTCAGCAAGTAAGAAGGATGCGATTTGGGTTGTTGTTGATAGACTGACTAAGTCAGCTCACTTTATCCCCGTGCGTACGGATTTTTCATTGGATAAACTAGCTGAATTGTACGTTTCTCAGATTGTGAGATTACACGGGGTACCGATTTCTGTTGTGTCGGATAGAGATCCGAGATTCACCTCGCGATTTTGGAAGAAATTGCAAGAAGCTTTGGGGACCAAGCTGCATTTTAGCACCGCTTTTCATCCACAAACCGATGGTCAATCCGAGCGGGTAATTCAGATACTTGAGGATATGTTGAGATGTTGCATCCTTGAGTTTAGTGGTTCATGGGAACGGTATTTACCATTGATTGAATTCGCTTACAACAATAGTTTTCAATCAAGTATTAAGATGGCACCTTACGAGGCTTTGTACGGGCGTAAATGCCGTACACCATTGTTTTGGACCGAGCTCGATGAAAGTAAAATTTTCAGAGTGGATTTGATTAAAGATGCTGAACAGAAAGTAAAAGTAATCCGTGAAAGTCTAAAGATAGCCTCAGATCGCTAGAAGTCGTACGCGGATATGAAACGAAAAGACATTGAGTATCAGGTGGGAGATAAGGTGTTTCTTAAAGTTTCACCTTGGAAAGAGATACTCAGATTTGGGCGTAAGGGCAAATTGAGTCCGAGGTTCATCGGGCCATACGAAATATCCGAACGAGTCGGTCCAGTTGCGTATCGATTGATTTTGCCCCCTGAACTTGAAAAGATTCACGACGCCTTTCATGTTTCGATGCTTCGACGCTATAGATCTGATCCATCGCACATAATTAGCCCATCAGAGGTTGAAATTCAAGCCGATATGAGTTATGAAGAAGAACCGATGCGTATCCTAGCTCGTGAAGTGAAAGAGTTGCGAAACAAAAGGGTTCCATTAGTAAAGGTGTTATGGCTCAAACACGGGATCGAGGAAGCTACTTGGGAAACCGAGAGCTCGATGAAAGAACGATACCCAAACCTATTTACTGGTAAGATTTTCGGGGACGAAAATTTCTTAAGTGGGGGAGAGTTGTGACAGCCCTAAAGTGACCCTAGTCGGAAAGCGGTCTCGGGACCGCTAGACCGAGTCACCAAATTATTTGAATGTGATAATTATTGCCTAAAATATGTGAATATAAATGTGTGAAAGTTTTAAGCTTCGATTTAGTTAATTGCATGTGAATTTAGTTGATAGGACTTATGTGAGAAAATTTAGAAATGTGCTAGGCAAATGCAAGTGGCCTAATAGTGCATGTAATCAAAGGGGTGGACTTGCATGTCAATTTCCCCCCATTTAAGTACTAGTGGCCGGCCATGACAAGGGATGATGGGAAAAACATGTCATGAAACATGTTGTGTTAATGGAAAAATAAAATAAGAAGCATGGGCAATAAACTAATAAGAAATGGAAGGAAGAAAACAAAAAAAAAAGGAATGTGTGTGAGTGTTCCTCCCCCATTGCCGTGAGTTGGAGAAAAGAAAAAAAATTTTGTTCATCCTTTTTCATTTCTTTTGGACGAAAATTCTAAGGAAGAAGGAAGGAGTTCTTGCTTCATGTTTGGTTTGGAAGAGGATTAGGAGGAGGTTTGGCCATACTTGTATCTAGATTAAGGTATGTTTGAGGTTGTGCCATGAGATTCGTGCAAGTTTTTAGTTGCTAGCTTGAGTTCTAATTAGCCCATGGTTCAAATCTTTGCTATGTCATGGGGATGATATTCGGCCTAGGTGGATTTTGTGTTAGTGCCATTGCATGCTAAATATGAAGCTTGTTAATGATACATGTGATGGTGGATTGATGACTCTTGGATTTTCTTTTTAGCATTTTTGAGTGAGACATTAAGTTCTTTGTTTAACCACGACCAAAATTGAAATGGTATGGTGTTGTGATGTATTCGGCCATGGTATATCCATAAGTATGATTTATGCTTATTGCATGGTAGGTAAGATTTGTGTTTTGGATTTATGTTCATGTTTAGTTATAATCAACTTTGAGATTCGGCTCTTGCACATATATATATATGTTTGCACATGACGTATTGGTATGACATATACAATATCTCAAGGTAT
The DNA here is from genome assembly GCF_007990345.1 of Gossypium hirsutum. Lineage (NCBI taxonomy): Eukaryota > Viridiplantae > Streptophyta > Magnoliopsida > Malvales > Malvaceae > Gossypium > Gossypium hirsutum. The sequence goes on from NC_053431.1 coordinate 61,275,765, forward strand.
ATATTTACATATGATGGTGTTTCGGTTATGGAGTACATGATGGATGCGTATTGAGCTATAATATGTAATGCATTAGTTAGTAAAAGGTATGCCATTTGTGTGTGGTATTGAGTATATAATTGGCCTCAACATAGACATGCATAATCGGCCACATGAATGAGTACATAGGTTGATGTGTTGTTCGGCCATAGGTAAGCATATTGAAGGCTTTATCTTGACTTAGAAAATTCGGCTAAGGAGAGTATTAACTAATGTGTTGAGTTTGATTCATGATTCCGTACATATGTGACTTTAATGTCTAATGGATATATGTGGGCCAAGTACCTTGAGTTCCTCTTTTCGATGCTCAAATGATTAAATCAATTTATTTGTTAAATTAAGCTCAAGAGCAAAGGGGAACTAAATCCGATAAAGGGAAGGAAAAAGTGGTCGAATAGCCTTGGAATCGTTCGACAACATCCGAGGTAAGTTTTCGAGTAATGGGACTTAAATTATGATTCGATTAGATTATGTCTTAAGTAAATCAAAATCATGCTCTTGTATGTGGCTATTGAGCCGAAATTGTAAATGTGATAAGTGTCTTGTGTTTGAGCTTTGGTAATGAAAATGAAATATGAATGTGTCATGATTTATTGATATATGTGCATGGTTACTCGAATGATATCCGGGCTAAGTCCCGAAGGCTTTTGTGCTAAGCGACTATATCCGGGCTAAGTCCCGAAGGCTTTTGTGCTAAGCGACTACATCCGGACTAAGATCCGAAGGCATTTGTGCTAGCGACTATATTCGGGCTAAGTCCCGAAGGCATTTATGCTAGTGACCATATTCGGGTTAAGACCCGTAGGCCTTGTGCGAGTGGTTATATCCGGCTAAACCCCGAAGATGCTTGATTTGGCAACGAGTGATCTTGCTGTAAAAATTTAAATTAATACGCTCGTAAAATCCCAGCGATGAGGTATGTTTCGTGTGTGCTTTGAATTAGTTGATCCCTTACAAATCAGTATTCGCTCAGTCGATAAATGAGCTACCGGCCTGTGGCTAAGTTGATCTTTTGTGTATGAACATAAGGGTTGGTAATGTGAAGTAAGTATGATATTGAGAATTTGTGCATATGAAATTATCCGTTTAGCTATATGAATGCTATACTTTTGTTGTGCTGGAATCCCTTGCTCAAAACTTACTAAGCATAAATTGCTTACTCCATTTCTTTGTTTATCTGTTTTATAGATTTTGGCTCGTCAGCTATCGGACTAGGGATTTTTGGAAGTCGAAGTCTCCCACACTATCAAAGCCCCTTTTGGTACAATTTTGGTTGAACTTTGAAATGGCATGTATAGGACTACCCTTCTTATTGTTGGTCATGTACAGAATAAGAAACATTATCAGAACTAGAATCAGAATCAGAATCAGAATTAGGTGATAGAATCAAAATCAGAATCAGTATTAGGTAATAGAATCAAAATCAGAATCAGTATCAGGTAACAAAATCAAAAATCAGAATGTGAATGCAATCCAAACCCAATCCAGCCTATAACCAACCGCTACACTCCACCCGTACCAGCCCTATACTCCATGTGGGGAATAGCTCAACCCACCCAACCCTACACTCCACAGTTGCAGCATTACTGTTCAGTTATCAGATATTGTGACAGAGACACCAGATATAGATATTGTGGCAGAGCTACCAGAACAGATATTTGTGGCATAGCCACCAGAAACAGATAATGTGGCAAAGCCACTTAACAGAATACGTGGCACAAAGCCATCGATAACTGCATTATGTTAGGCACATAGCCATCAACTAGAGTAACATAACCAGCACACAGCCTTAGGTAAATGTGATCGACACAGAGTCGTCAATAACCATATATTGGCACATAGCCTTAGGCAAATACATTTGGCACACAGCCATAATCAGGTTGGCACAGAGCCATATGTAGGTTGACACAAAGCCATAATCAGAAGGCTTTAAGCCATCGGTAGCTGTATCATGTTAGGCACATAGCCATCAGCGACGGTAATATAGTCGGCACACAGCCTCGGGTAAATATGATCGACACTCAGCCATTGATCGTTCCACAGTCGTCTTGGGCAACCCGTGTGACCTTATCAAATCAGTATGAATATACGGCTCTTAAGCCTTCGGTGGATCTATAGTCGTCAAGCAACCATGCGATCCTAACAGATCAGATCTTCCTCCGTACAAAATCCCAACCCATGCAATATGTCATGTATGCAGAATGTCATGCCCATATTTGAATCAAACAATCACAGTCAAGTCATTCATATACCAACATATATTCACAATCAAATTCGTCAACCACATAGTCCAAGTTAGTCACTTGGCCACAAGGGCAAAACAGTCATTTAACACCTTAGGGGCATAATGGTAATTTTACCACACAAGGTATCTCGATAATTCCACCCTACAGAGGTATTTTAGTAATTCTACCTTACAAGGGTATTTCGGGAATTCTACCCTACAGGGGTATTACGATAATTCTACCCTACAGGGGTATTTCGGTAATTCTACCCTACAAGGGTATTCCGGTAATTCTGCCCTATAGGGGTATTTCGGTAATTCTACCCTATAGGGGTATTTCGATAATTCTACCCTACAAGGGTATTTCGGTAATTTCACAAATCAGGGGTATTTTGGTAATTTTACAAATCAGGGGTATTTTGGTAATTCTATCCTACAGGGGTATTTCAGTAATTTCACAATCGAGGGTAAAACGGTAATTTTGTAAACTGAGGGTAAAATGGTAATTTTGTAAACTGAGGGTAAAATGGTAATTCTATAAATCGAGGGTAAAACGATAATTTTGTAAATCAAGGGTGAAACGGTAATTTATAAATCGAGGGTAAAATGGTAATTCTACAAATCGAGGGCATTTTAGTAATTTTACAATCGACGGTATTTTAGTAATTTTATAAATCGGGGGTACTTTGGTAATTTTGCAACTGGGGATATTTCAGTAATTTGGTAAACTGAAGTATTCTAAATAGGGATAACAATACGAATGGCCCTAAAGCCCATTCTAGGCCCAAATGGGCCCACACGCTCGTGTGGCCCTTTTAGTCTAAATCTAGCCACAGATATGAGATTCACCTAGCCTAGTCTAATATTTACTACACAATCAAACAACTTATCCAATTGGGCCCGTAGGCCCATTAGGCCCACATGGCCCCTTTCGGCCCATCGCGGCCGAAGTAGCCATCCTACAGCTAGAGTAGCGAGAAATACACACCGATTGGAGACTGGAAATAATCCACGCTCTGGGCACTCTTAGCCGACGCCCAACCCAAACGAGCACACCATAAAGCGAAAGGGATTAGCCAAGAAAGGTACCTTACTCTCCTTATGGTTCTCTCTATTTAAAGCCAGCTTCGCATCCACTCTTATGTTAGCTTCTCGATGTGGGATCCCTCCATCATCGGAGTTTAAATTCAACATCAACTCTTACCGCCCCCTTTTAGCAAAATAAATGCTCTTTGCTTGCCATGGGATTCGAACCCATGCCTTCCCTCAAATGCTCCACACGCTACTTGCCACTAAGCCACAAGGCTTTTTGTGTCACAATTTCTCCAACAATATTCTTAAGGCCTACCTACTACACCCAGGGTTTGATTCACCTTAAACCAAAATTTTTGCTAGAGTCCAGGTTTGAACCCAGGACTTCTCCAACACTTCTTAGCACACTTAACCACTAAAACAAGCCTTCAACTAAGAAATTTTCACGCACAACAGAATATTATAAGCTGCCTTCAACTGCTCCCATGCTCAAGGCACAAAACTTCTAGGCCCAAATTTAGGGTGTTACAACTCTACCTCCCTTAAAGAAATTTCGTCCCCGAAATTTCCGTGTAATAGGGTAGTCGTGTAACATCTACCCCACTACGCTACCACTGCGCACTCTGATCCTACTATCACTATCACACTTCAACTAGAACTTGAAACATCTCATACATACAACACTTATTCACAGAAGCAGCAACATATTTATCACACATATATACAATTTCTATATCAAAACATCACATCCACATAAAATAAATACCAAATTTAAATTCAGACAAATATCTAAGGAATCCATAGTATTTCACTTTCTAAACAGAAAAAAGTATTCAAAAGACTTACGGATTCGGCGCTGGAGACTCGGTGTGTCACACTCTTTAAGAGAAATACTTCAAACAGATCACGTGGTTGAAATTTTTTTCTAAAATTCAACCTTTGAAAACCCAATCCACAGCCGAGTTGTTGCAACCCAAGCTCTGATACCACTAAATGTAACACCCCAAACCCAGCCTGGAAGTTTTCCTCGAATCTAGCATGTCACATTGAAGTGTTTTTCGAAAACCATGTTTCCATTAAAAACCCTTCTTAGTAATTAAAAACTTATACCCCTTTTTAAACCTTGTTAGAATCCTCAGCTGAATAACATTCTTAACAACTTTGTAAAAATCTTGGCAGTTGCAGAAGCTTGATTTAAAAACAATTGCGGTTACGTGATGTTTTGAACAACAGTAGTTGCTTTGGAAAATCGTGTTCTGATACTAGCAATTATCAGAACAATAAATAAAATTCAAAATTTGAAATCCAGAAAATTACAACGGCTTTACTACAACCCACATAAAAACATTTAATAGCAATAATCAAAACTATAACATAAACAGTGTGAGTGGCTTCCTCCGAGCCCCTCGCAGCCCCGATCCGTCTAAGGCTGGAAATTACCTGAAAGGTTAATAAACGGGGTGAGTTTATGAAAACTCAGTGTGAAATCCCCTACTATATAAAAGGAATAGTCAGTCATATAAAAGAATTAAAAGTTGGCCCCAGCCCTACTTACAGTTTCAGTATCAATTGGGCCTTAGCCCATTTTAACAGACAGTACTAGATGGCCTTTAACCCATTACAGAATAAGAAACATTATCAGAACTAGAATCAGAATCAGAATCAGAATTAGGTGACAGAATCAAAATCAGAATCAGTATCAGGTAATAGAATCAAAATCAAAATCAGTATCAGGTAACAAAATCAAAAATCAGAATGTGAATGCAATCCCAACCCAATCCAGCCTATAACCAACCGCTACACTCCACCCGTACTAGCCCTATAATCCATGTGGGGAATAGCTCAACCCACCCAGCCCTACACTCCACAGTTGCAGCATTACTGTTCAGTTATCAGATATTGTGACAGAGTCAACAGATATAGATATTGTGGCAGAGCCACCAGAACAGATATTTGTGGCATAGCCACCAGAAACAGATAATGTGGCAAAGCCTTTGTGCCATTGATAACTGCATTATGTTAGGCACATAGCCATCAACTAGAGTAACATAACCGGCACATAGCCTTAGGTAAATGTGATCGACACAGAGTCGTCAATAACCATATATTGGCACATAGCCTTAGGCAAATACATTTGGCATACAGCCATAATCAGGTTGGCACAGAGCCATATGTAGGTTGACACAAAGCCATAATCAGAAGGCTTTAAGCCATCGGTAGCTGTATCATGTTAGGCACATAGCCATCAACGACGGTAATATAGTCGGCACACAGCCTCGGGTAAATATGATCGACACTCAGCCATTGATCGTTCCACAGTCGTCTTGGGCGACCCGTGTAACCTTATCAAATCAGTATGAATATACGGCTCTTAAGCCTTCGGTGGATCTATAGTCGTCAAGCAACCATGCGATCCTAACAGATCAGATCTTCCTCCGTACAAATTCCCAACCCATGCAACATGTCATGTATGCAGAATGTCATGCCCATATTTGAATCAAACAATCACAGTCAAGTCATTCATATACCAACATATATTCGCAATCAAATTCGTCAACCACACAGTCCAAGTTAGTCACTTGGCCACAAGGGCAAAACAGTCATTTAACACCTTAGGGGCAAAATGGTAATTTTACCACACAAGGTACCTCGGTAATTCCACCCTACAGGGGTATTTTAGTAATTCTACCCTACAAGGGTATTTCGGGAATTCTACCCTACAGGAGTATTACGATAATTCTACCCTACAGGGGTATTTCGGTAATTCTACCCTATAAGGGTATTCCGATAATTCTACCCTACAGGGGTATTTCAGTAATTCTACCCTACAGGGGTATTTTGGTAATTCTACCCTGTAGGGGTATTTCGATAATTCTACCCTACAAGGGTATTTCGGTAATTTCACAAATCAGGGGTATTTTGGTAATTTTACAAATTAGGGGTATTTTGGTAATTCTATCCTACAGGGGTACTTCAGTAATTTCACAATCGAGGGTAAAACAGTAATTTTGTAAACTGAGGGTAAAATGGTAATTTTGTAAATTAAGGGTAAAATGGTAATTCTATAAATCGAGGGTAAAACGGTAATTTTGTAAATTAAGGGTGAAACGGTAATTTATAAATCGAGGGTAAAATGGTAATTCTACAAATCGAGGGCATTTCAGTAATTTTACAATCGACGGTATTTTAGTAATTTTATAAATCGGGGGTACTTTGGTAATTTTGCAACTGGGGATATTTCAGTAATTTGGTAAACTAAAGTATTCTAAACAGGGATAACAATACGAATGGCCCTAAAGCCCATTCTAGGCCCAAATGGGCCCACACGGTCGTGTGGCCCTTTTAGCCCAAATCTAGCTACAGATATGAGATTCACCTAGCCTAGTCTAATATTTACTACACAATCAAACAACTTATCCAATTGGGCCCGTAGGCCCATTGGGCCCACATGGCCCCTTTCGGCCCATCGCGGCCGAAGTAGCCATCCTACAGCTAGAGTAGCGAGAAATACACACCGATTGGAGACTGGAGTTAATCCACGCTCTGGGCACTCTTAGCCGACGCCCAACCCAAACGAGCACGCCATAAAGCGAAACGGAACAGCCAAGAAAGGTACCTTACTCTCCTTATGGTTCTCTCTATTTACAGCCAGCTTCGCATCCACTCTTATGTTAGCTTCTCGATGTGGGATCCCTCCATCATCAGAGTTTAAATTCAACACCAACTCTTGCCGCCCCCTTTTAGCAAAATAAATGCTCTTTGCTTGCCATGGGATTCGAACCCATGCCTCCCCTTAAATGCTCCACACGCTACTTGCCACTAAGCCACAAGGCTTTTTGTGTCACAATTTCTCCAACAATATTCTTAAGGCCTACCTACTACACCCAGGGTTTGATTCACCTTAAACCAAAATTTTTGCTAGAGTCCAGGTTTGAACCCAGGACTTCTCCAACACTTCTTAGCACACTTAACCACTAAAACAAGTCTTCAACTAAGAAATTTTCACGCACAACAGAATATTATAAGCTACCTTCAACCGTTCCCATGCTCAAGGCACAAAACTTCTAGGCCCAAATTTAGGGTGTTACAGTTTGGCTAAGGAAATTGATTATTAAGGAATGGTTTTTGATCCTTTTTTGATAATTTCAACATTTTTATGATCATTACTTAGTAATCTTTCAAGCCCATGCCTCAATTTCTAAATTTGATTATGATTTTAAGATGTGCCATTATTTATAATATGAGTTTTATGAAGTTTGATGATAGAAAATGAAAGATATGTGTTACATTACTATGTTTTGTATTGGGATTTTTGATGAAATTGAGTATTTTGGGCTAAATTGTGAAAATGAGAAATTGAAGAGCTAAAATGTGAAATAAATGGATGATGTGGGCTTATATGAATTACATGAATATTCGGCCTAACATGTGTAAAAGGAAATTTTGTGTGTTTTGTAATTTTATGAATTAGGGACTAAAGTGTTAAAATGTTAAAATGTGAAAATGTGAGGGCTAATTTGTAAACTGCCCTAAATATGTGTATATGGAGTGATTTGAATGAATGTGAGATTTAATAAGTCAAATTTTAATTTACATAGATCAAGAACCAAAGAAAAAGGAATTAGATCGAGGAAAGCTGAAAGTAGTCGAGTAGTCGATTCTGTTTGTTCGAATCCATACGAGATAAGTCAATATACAAATAAATGTGTTTGAATTGAATTATTATTACTTATACATTAATGAATTGTGATGAATAACTATTTGAGTTGAATATGAAAAATTTGAGAAAGTTCCGATAATGTGACGACATCCAAAAAGCCCTGTACGAACCATAGGAATAGTTAGGATACATATGTCATGACATAGGATTTCTGATATGTGATTTCATGTAAGACCACATCTGGGACGTTGGCATCAATTTGAGATTACATGTAAGACCATGTCTGGGACATTGGCATCGTATTTGATTTTGTGTAAGACCCTGTCTGGGATAGTGGCATCGATATTTGATTACATGTAAGACCATGTCTGAGACGTTGGCATTGTATGAGCTTCTCGAGTTATCCACGTATCCTATTTGATTTAGTATGGTTCAATGGGTACACCGAGAAATGGATAAATATATGAATCTATATCTGCTTCAGGTATGTATGAACTGTATATGGAATTTGGTGATGAAAGGTGGGTATGAATATGATCCATTGATATGTGAGCTACATGGAAATGTGAAGTATTTACTAGAAAATGTTTATGAACATTAGAGCTAAATGAGACATATGAACTTGCTATTGAGTTATGTCATGATTCATATGAATGAAACAGTTTATAATTGTGATATGTGATAAGTTTATTTGTATATGGCTTACTAAGCTTTTGAAAGCTTACTTTGTGTGTATTTTCAACTGTTTTATAGATTATCGAAGCTACTAGGAGCTTGGGGATTGTTGAGGATCATCACTACACTATCAAACTCTATTTTTGTACCTTTTGAAAATGTGAATATTGGAATATGACATGTATAGGCTAGAGGAATTTGAATATGTTTTGTGAAGTGTATATTTAGCCATGTGATATGGCTTGATTATGATTGAAATTATGGTTTGATTTTGGTATATGATGTGTGATGCAAAAAAGGTAAATTTGGTGTATATCTGTGCCTTAGTGAAATGGTATTTTTGATAAGTTAGTTTTGTGTTGAAATGGTTATAAATGTGATGTGAATCATGTGATCATGGAATGAATTAGTTACAAGTATGAATGAATGAGTTTGGTAAGTGATTTTGATATGTTTTGGTATGAATTATAAACATGAGATTGGTTTTTTATGATATGCATGAATGGAATATGTTTTGGTTCTGAATTGGTTGAAAATTTGATATGAAATGATTTGGTTTTGATGCTTGTAGGGAGGACCCTTAATGGGTGGCATGTTGGCCTTGTAAATGGCCTATTTTTGCCCAAATGGGAAAGACAGGGGCGTGTGTCTTAGCCGTGTTCCGCGAGGGCCATTTTGAAATGAGCTTGAGCAGACCACATGGTCACACACACACGGGTCTGTGCTAGGCCGTGTGGCCAAGTTAGTTTTGAGCACGGGCCAGATACACGAGCGTGTGACTGGCAGTGTGGCTAAGTTAGTAGCCTCTCTAATTTTCACATGGCCTAGCACATGGGTGTGTCATGTGACCGTGTGGACAAGTCAGTATGTATGCCCTGTTTTGCCACGGCCTAGACACATGGGTGTGTGTAATGCCGTGTGAGGCATATGACCTGTTCACACGGGTGCGTAACCTTTGTAACTTAGAAAAATGTTTATGTTTTGAAATTTTTTTTTATCTTCTCGGTTTAGTCACGACCTCTTTCTAAAGCTTGTTTAAGGTCTCATTGACCTAAGAAAAGGGACTTTATGTTGATGTTTGACTATGATGCTATGATGTTTGTGAAATGAATGCGAAATGTTCTAATATGTTCGGTAATGCCTTTTAACCCTAGTCTGGCGACGGATATGGGTTAGGGATGTTACAGTGGCTCCCTTCAATTGGTCAAACAAGTCATAGATTCTTTGTAAGAGGTGTTTGTTCTTTATGGTTGCCTTATTGAGCTATCGGTAGTCAATGCAAAATCTCATTGAACCATCTTTCTTTTCCAAAAATAGCACTAGCGTACCCCACAGAGAATAACTGGGTCTCAAAAAACCTTTATCCGTTAACTCTTGTAACTAGACTTTTAACTCATTTAACTCCGTCGGAGTCATCCAATACGGAGTAATTGAAATAGGCACAGTACCCATAACTAATTCAATGCCAACTCTTCCGGAAAAACATCTGGATAATCGCAAACTACTGACACTAACTCAATTTTCAACTCAGACTCCTTCGTGTTCAACACAAAGGCGAGATAAGCTTCATAACCCTTTCTTAGATATCTCTGAGCAGTCATAGAAGAAATCAGTCTAGTAGAGCTATCCGATTCATCTGACTTAACTCGAAGAATGTTACCACTTTCATATTTCAATTCAATGATTTTCCTTCCACACTTTATTACTACATCATGCATGGTCAACCAATCCATGCCAAGTATTATATCAAATTCATCAAACAGCGAAAACATGAGATTAGTCGGAAAACAAAGACCTCTAATCATTAAAGGGCAATTCTTACATACTTTGTCAACTATCACATGCTTGCCTAGGGGGTTTGACACTTTTATCACAAATTTTGAAGACTCAATGGGCATATTCATACTAGAAACCCATTTCACACATACATACAAATGGGTAGATCGCAGATCAATCAAACCAACAACAGAAGTATCATAGAGAGAAAAAGTACCCGTAATCACATCAGGGGATAAAGCCTCTTCGCGAGCATGAATGGAATAAGTCCTCGCAGGTGCTCTACCCTCGGGCCTCACAATTGGATCCCTAGGTGCACTCTTACTACTTGCTCCATTTCCCGGATTCTTCTATGGTCTCCCTCTAGAAGCAGTATTGCCCGATGTTGCACTCTGAAATTTTTCCTTTTCAATCGTCTTAGGACAATCCTTGATAAAATAATCGTGTGAACCACACTTGAAACATGCCCAACTATTCATCCAATTTTCACCAGGGTGACGTCTGCCACAATGTTGACATTCAAGTCTATTATGCCGAGCGTTACCCACACTCACTATCGAAGTAGTTTGGGCCTTATGACCCAAATACTGTTTCCCATGGTTCGTATTCAAAAACCTAGATAAAACACTCGATCAAGTATTAAACTCTCTCGATTTCTTACTTGAGGACTAAAATGATTTACCCATCTGTCTCTTCTTTGAATCTCGAGACTTTAACTCAGCTTTTCTCTTCTCTCTAGCCAATTCCTCAGCTTTACAGGCTCTCTCTAGGAGCATAAAAAATTCTCTGAGTTCAAGGACACCCACCAACAATTGGATGTCTTTGTTTAATCCATCTTCAAATCTTTTGCACATGATGGCCTCATTCGATACACATTCTCGAGCATATTTGCTTAGTCTCATGAATTCATGCTCATATTCCATTACCGTCATTAGGCCCTGTTTTAACTCGAGGAATTCCTTCCTTTTCTCATCAATATATCTCTAGCTAATGTAGTTCTTACAGAATTCTTCTTGGAAGAATTTCCAAGTTAACTCTCTCTTTTTGTACAACAGACACAAGGGTGTGCCACTACTGATAAGTTGAGTCCCTCAGAAAGGACACAACACACATCATGCATTCCTCAAGTGTGCATGATAACTCATCAAACACCTTAATGGTATTCTCGAGCCAGAACTCTGCCTTCTCAGGGTCATCATCTTTACTAGCTCAAAACTCTTCGGCTCATTGTTTTCAAATCTTGTCAACTAGTGGTTTACTTATTCTCACGAAGTCCATACCTAGTGGTGCTACAAGGATAGGTTGAGGAATGGGTGGGGGTAGAGGAGGTTGAGCGTTCAAGTACGTTCGAATAAACTCCGTCTACCAAGCATCCATCATGTGGAGAAAGCCTTCCCTGAGTCATTCTCCTCGACTAGTTGTAGGGGTTTACTGTTAGATGGCATGGCCCCTTCAGTGGGTGCAGGCGCGTTACTTTGAACATCATCCGCCACTACTCTATCGGATCCATTTACTATATGAAAACACATTTCAAAATCGTCAGGAATCGTCACACTATCGTATTGTATGTATGGCATGTATAGCTAGACTCGTACACCTGCTATGTTAGTTTGAGAATCGACTAAATCATAGCTCTGATACCATTAAATGTAACACCTGTTACTCGTACCCAATGCCAGGGTAGGGGTTGAGGCAATACCGGACTTAAACTTAAACTAACTTACAATGCCAAGCCATAAAATTTCATCTAATTTAAAACTTTTCAATCACATAGAAATTGACCCTTACAATGGCCTACGAGGCCCAAAACATATGTTGGGGGTAGTTCGGGACTAAACCAAAAACTTTCAGAACTTTTACTACACTTAGAAAATTTTCATACTTTGGAGAGTCACACGCCCGTGTGGGTAGGCCGTGTGGTCACACACACCTGTGTGGCTTAGGACACGCCGATGTCCTCAGCCCATGTAACTCTCTGACTATGATGTCATCAACAAAATAAGGTCACACAGCCAAGTCACGTGCCCGTGTGCTTAGGCCGTGTGGCAAATTAAATTCTTGAAATGAAGTGCAGACTTTACACGGCTTGGGCACACGCTCAGGTCTTGAGCTCGTGTCCCCCCACACGACTGAGACACACGGCCATGTTTTTGCCCGTGTGTTTACTATTGGGAATTTTGTTTGCATTATTTAGGGTACAGGGGACACACAGCTAGATCACAAGCCCATGGGGTAGGCCGTGTGTCACACACAACCTAGACACATGACTGTGTGTCTAACTGTATGGACAATTTTTAGGCTATTTTCCAAGCCATTTGCCACCCTAAAACACTGACATAATTACACTTACTTCATGGAATGTAACATGGCATATTTGAATACTCAATCACCCACATTCATGGTTATATTATGACTTGGAAATGTTCACATATTACCTATTCAAGCTATCATGCTTCCATATGGCATTCCACACCAATTTCATATTTGTCTATCATCTTTACTAACCTATTTTTAAGTTGCACACTTGCATCACCTTTATTGGCATGCACATTAATTCATATTTCATACACCAAACATACATGCAATCCATCACACACTCATTAGCCATAAACAAGCATAACCACATTAAAGCCTAAGCACATTTGCATGCATACACCAATAAATACGGTTACAACCCAAATAATCAATATGAGCCACTCTCATAGCCATACACAGAATAATCATAATACTTTCATGAGCAAACACTTTTGGCTAATCAATATGACACATAACAAAAAGACCATGTCCCTATACATGCCATACTAAAAATGTTGAGACTAACTATACCTAAATATTCAATTGATAGTGTGATCGAGCCTCCGACATCCTTCAATCCCCGAGCTAGTTTGGTGATACTATAAGAAAATAGTAAAGAGAGGGGAGTAAGCATAAAGCTTAGTAAGTTCACATGCAAATAATTAGCAACATAATCACATATATATAAATACCAATGACATAACATAGTTTACTTATGTGTTGTCATAAGCTTCTAGGCTTAACTTACATAATTTCAATCTTACCAAAAGTTCATCACATAACGAGCTCATTCATATAAGTTTTTCCTACATACTTATAACAACTCGTAACACATTATCTCATTTCTTCATCATTGACTTGTCATATAATTCACTAATTTACCCATTGAACACTTGAAATACTATCGGATACACAGAAAGCTTGCACATAGTGCCTCATATAGAGTCACTTGCTACCTTATACCTCATATCACACATTGCTCGCTCTCGAGCTAATCATGGGCCAGCTCACACAGGCTGAAAGTCAGGACGTAACTACTCGGGTTGCTTTCACAAGCTGGCAGGTACCCACAACACATGCCGGGCTACCCAGCCATCGGTGGAACGTACAAGACTAGCACCCGGATTCACATAGTCACATTTACACATAATCTCACGAGCTCATAAACACATAGTTCCTAGTGACATATCACTTGTATCCTAAACTATTCCTAAGGTTCAAACGGGATTTTCTCGACGTCTCATCTTTGTCGAACTAGTTCACAATGTCATTCTTATTGACCATAGAATCATTCATACACTCATTGTAACAATTAAACATAAAAATTCATACATTAATTAAGCATTAAGACATGATACAACACATGATACAACATTGCATTATTTACACATGAACTTACCTCGGTACAAAATATGGACAATTAATTTGATTTAGTCCAAAATCTTGTTCTTTCCCCGGTCTAGGTTCAGACTCCGTTTTTCTTGATCTATAATAGCAAATTTAGCACATTTAATCATCACATTATTCAAATCAGCCCAACACTATATTTAGGAAATATTATGGTTTTTCCCCTAAACTTTCACATATTTACAAATTAGTCCCTAGGCTCATAAAATGAAATGTGTTCATTTTATTTGTTACCCAAGCCTAGCCGAACCTATTCCATGCTTATATCAGCTCACATTTTCCTTTATTTCAAATTTTACTACTCATTTTTACACCTTTTTACAGACAAGTCCTTTCCATGCATTTTTATCAAAAATCACTTAGTAAAAGATGTTAAACACACATCAAACTTTCATATTCTTCCCTTAAACATCAAAATACAAACATGTCACACATGGGTAAGTATTTGAACATGAGCCCTAGCTCAAAATATGCCTAGAAATGGATAGATCATGCTTCAAGAACTTCAAAAATGCAAAGAACGTAAAAAAAGGGGCTAGGGAGTACTTACAATCAAGCTTGAAAAGTTGAAAAACCCTAGCTATGGAGAGCTTGAGAATTTTGACTATGGCATGGAGAAGATGAACAATTTTTTCTTGATTTTTCCCTTTTTATTATTTTATTAACCAAATGACCAAAATTCCCTTTTCACTAAACTTTCGAATTTTATCCATGCATGCCCATTTTTATCCAAAATTTTAAAACTTGGCCAAATTGCTATTTAAGGACCTCTAATTAATGATCCAATGCAATTTCATGCTTGAAACTTCTAGAACACAAGTTTTAGAAGTTATTCAATTTAGTCCCTAAAGTCAAATTGGACACTTTACTCATAAAATTTCTTTATGAAATTTTCACACAAGCATGGAGTCATATCATAGACCTCATAATAATCATAAAATATTTATTTCTATTTTGAATTTGTGATCTCAAAACCACTGTTTTGACTTGACCCTAATTCGGGATATTACATAAATGGTTGTTCAAATTATGCCTATCATATGAAATATACCAAGATAAGATTATAAACATGTATGCATGTAATGATATGCCTTGGTGAATGATGAAATTTGCTTAATTTGAATGCTTGAATTGGCTAGTATTGGATGTGAGTTTTAAGTGCAGGTCATTAGTGTAATTTTGGGTGAGAAATGAAGCTAGAAATGGCTTTATTTTGGCCACATGGGTAAATATACGAGCGTGTGTCTAAACCATGTGTGACACACAAACTGGTACATGGGCGTGTGGTTAGGCCATATGTCCCTTGCACCTTAAATTTGAGAAAATAGAATGCTCAGAATTGAACACACGGGCAGAGACATGGGCATGTGTCTCAGTCGTGTGTGCTACACGGCCTAGAACACGGGCGTGTGTCTTGGCCGTGTGAAACTTGTACCTAATTTCGAAAGAATTTTATTAACCACACGGCCTAGTACACAGGTGTGTGGCATGGTCGTGTCTACAAGTCAGAGAGTTATACAGGGTCAAACACGGCCTGTAGTAAAGGTATGTTTTAGGGTCACACGGGCATGTCCCTTGGACCACACGAGCGTGTGAGCCTTGCACCTTGGAAAAATTTTGAAATTTCACAAAAAATTTTTAGAGTTTTTGATTAAGTCCCAACTTGATTCTAATGCTAGTATTGGGCCTCGAGGGTCAATTTAAGGGACAATATCAATAGTATCAGTTAATGAATAGTAATTTACGAGAATTATCTGAAAAATGTTCTGAAAGTTTTGGTAATGCTCTATAACCCTATTCTGGCGATGGATACAGGTTAAGGAGTGTTACATTTGGTGGTATCAGAGCTACGGTTTAGTCGATTCTTGGATTTAACGTAACAAAGCGAGTTTAGCTATACATGCCATTATATAATTTGTGATAGTGTGATGTGTCCTGATCATTTTAAATGTGTTTTTCATGTAGTAACGTCATCCAACCAAGCTAGAGTTAAATCCGAGAAAGCTGGGAGCAATGCTTTAGCTTCAGTTCAAAGAGTTGCATCTGCATCTGGTAGTGAAAGGCCCGTATCTGAGGGCCGAAGTGAGGAGGCAAAATAGGCCTTCTTTCAATTGATGAATGAATGGTTTACTGTAAACTGAAAAATATATAGGATTATTCCTATATAATTTGTCACCTTTTTACTTAAATTCATTGTTAAAACCAAGTAATTATTTAATAAGTTAATGAAATATATGAAAATCTGAAATTAAGGCATAGAAATAATTAAAATGTGATTTTATGCTTTATTATATAGTTTTCTTGTAGAAAATGGCTTCTTTTATATTAATTTGAGTATATTATATTTTCAAGCTATAAAGTGGTCATGCATGATTAAATTAAATAATAAAATATAAAGTTATATTAAATAATTTATTTTAATATATTTCATTAATAAATTGGGTTTTAATTAATCAAGTAAATTGATTAATTAAAGTAGTTAAATTATATTCTTTGGTCCTCTAAATTATCTAGTATTGTTGAACAGATCTGAGAGCTTTATGTTGATTACAAAACCATCCAAATGGAGAGCCAAGTCAACCGAAAATTTGGCTGCATATAGATGTTCATAAATCAAATTTTGGTTTAATTACATAAGGTCCTTAAAGAGTTGAAGAAATTAGAGATTTACCCGGAGATATACAATTGACCGAGTCTTGATCCTGATGATGTTGTGGCACTTACATTAAGCAAAAATCAGCCACATTACCACAAATCATGGCCGGCCACTCTTGGATGAAGTTTCAAATAATGGACACTCCTATTTTTAACAAAATTCCTCCCTTGCCTACCCTATAAATAAGACCCCATTTCTCACTTATCCCTCATCCCTCATCCCTCATCATTCACCATTCTCTCCTCTCTTAACTCTCTTAGCTTTCTTTCCCCCTCATGCCTATCATCATCTTTGCATAAGGATTTTTAGCAAATTAGCCTCTTAAAAAACCCTTGGTCGGCCACCTTGGAGAGTCGTCAGCATAGGAGCGAAGCAAAGGAACGAAAGAGCCTCGTCATTCAGAGTCTTGCGTGATAGCCACTCTGAATTAGGTTTAATCTTTCTTTTCTTTAATTTAATTTAAAGATGTTTGCTATGTGTTCTTTGTTCTTGTTTACAACAATGTTAGCTTAATTTTATTTAAGCTAGGATGATTGATTTGATTCAATAATATTTATTAGATTCATGCTTATAATGTTTGTGCCTCAATCGATCATATTTTCAATTAAAATCAAGTCTGTATTTTGTTCATACATGATTGAAATGCACCTGAATTAGCTGAGCGATCCTAACTAGACGATGGCTAATGGATGCATAATTGAAATGTGCATGTTGAATTTAGATCCTAACCCAATTAAATTGCATGGTTGCATAACAACCCTAACCAAGCTCTGTTATCTGCATAATTTTTAGATTTGTGTGATTAAACTGTTTCAAACCTAACACGTCCCTATTACCTCATACGAATACTAAGAAACCCTTAGTAAATAACGAATAGTAAAATGCGTATTTACTAAGTAAAGGATTCCGAAAGGACCTAATGTGGTTTCCAAACTCATGAAAGATCTAGTTGCCATGGAATGTTTTTCCGAATATTGATAAGCATGTTGATAATAATTTGAGTTTAATTAAAGTAATTGTCCTAGCTTATTTATGTTATAATTGTTGCTTATTATATTAATTCTACTAAAATCTATTTCATTCGTATAGTTTGCATACTTAGGATAAATTGCATTAGGGATCATTGCATTTAGTTTCACATACTTAATTTTACATCACTTCTCAATTATATTGTTTTTATTTATCAAATTGTAATATAATTTTACAAATTAAGTGACTTGGCACAAATACAATCCCTGTGGAGACGATAACTCGTTACTTACTTATTACTTGATAATGATTCTGTACACTTGTACAAACCCGAGCGTTACAAGTTTTTGGCGTCGTTGCCGGGGATTATAAACTGTTACCATAGTCATTCTTTGTGAAATTATTTATTTTCAATTTTATTATTTCTAACAGTACTAACTTATTCTTTTTAATTTTGTGATTTTCTTTTCAGGTGTTTATGAGCATATATCGGATTATCGATTCTCTCCCTGTAGACCCTGAAATTAAGCGAACTTTTAGACAAAGAAGATGTGAACAAGCAGCTCAAAGATATGTCGATATGGACCTTGGGAATCAGAATCAAGACCAAGGTAATGCCGATCATGTATGAAATCCCATCCTCATTGTTGATGATAGGGATCGATACATCAGACAATATGCTGTGCCACTTTTCAAAGAGTCAAATCCATGAATTAGAAGGCTAGGTATTGAGGCAACCCAATTTGAATTGAAACTGGTAATGTTTCAAATGCTACAAACGATGGGCCAATTTAGTGGTATGCCCACAGAAGATCCACATCTCCACCTTTGATTATTTATGGAGGTGAGTGATTCATTCAAGATAGCCGGTGTGACTGAAGATGCATTGAGGTTGAAGTTCTTTCCATACTCATTGCGAGATCGAGCACGAGCATGGCTTAATTCATTGCCACCAAGTTCCATATCTACATGGAAAGAATTAGTAGAGAGATTTTTGGTTAAGTATTTCCCGCCTAGCAAGAATGCTAAGTTGAGGAATGAGATCACACTTTTTGATAATTAGATGACGAGTCTTTGTGTGAGGCTTGGGAGAGGTTCAAGGAGTTACTTCGTAAGTGTCCTCATCATGGAATTCCTCATTGTATCCAGTTGGAGACATTCTATAATGATCTCAATGTACATACAAGATTGATGGTAGATGCTTCTGTGAATGGTGCAATTTTGTCTAAGTATTGCTTATAAGATCATTAAGAGGATTGCAAGCAACAACTATCAATGGCCAATAAATCGCACAGCTTCAGGAAGACGTATAGCTGGAGTTCATAAAGTTAATACTCTCACTCCGTTATCAGCTTATGTATCGCCTGTTTCCTCTATGTTAGAACAGTTTACCTCTAATAGTGCTAATAATTTTGAAGCTCAACCGCCAAGTTTGTACGAAGTAGTTTCCTGTGTGTACTGTGGGAAAGGTCATTCTTTCGAGAATTGCCCATTGAATCTTGAGTCGGTGCACTATGTGGGGAACCAACATCCAAATAGGAGTGGACAAGGACCCCAGTCCAACTTCTATAATCCTTCATGGCATAATCACCCCAACTTTCCTTGGAGCAACGAAGGAAATAGACCAAACAAAAACTTTATGCAACATAGGCTCAACCAATCTCAAGGGTTTAATCAGCAAGCTCCAAAACCACCTCAAGCTGAGGCATCAAACAGTTTGGAAAACTTGATAAAAGCATACATGGCAAAGCATGACACTTTCATCCAAAGCCAAGCAGCAACACTAAAAAATTTGGAAAACCAAATGGGTCAGTTAGCTACAGAGCTTCGTAATAGGCCGCAAGGAACCTTGCCAAACGATACTGAGAATCCAAGAAATTTGGGTAAAGAATATATCAAGGTAGTGGCATTGCAAAGTGGTAAAATTCTGGAACCCCGATTGATTGAGGTCAAAAATAAGCTCGTTGAGAAAAATCAACTAGCTGTTGAAATTCCTACACCAAAGGAATCAGAATCTGCAAAGACTAACAAGGTAAATCCTAACTTAGTGAATTCAAATTGTAACACCCCGTACCCGAGTCCGTCGCCGGAGTCGGACACGAGGGGTTTGCAGACTTCAATCACTTCTTTGCACAATCCATTTTAAATTTTCCAGGCAAGCTAGCTAACTGCGTCACTGTCACCTTAAAAATCATATCTTGAGTTTCACAACTCGAAAATCAGTTTCGTGATTTTTCCATGAAAATAGACTCATATATTCATCTACAAATTTTTTTCTAGAATTTTTGGTCGGGCCAATTAGTACATTTTATTAGTCAAAGTCTCCCATGTTACAGGGATCGACTACACTAACCTTTGCGCATTACGACTTGGATATCTCCCTGTACAGGGCTTCAATACTGA
Organism: Gossypium hirsutum; assembly: GCF_007990345.1. Lineage (NCBI taxonomy): Eukaryota > Viridiplantae > Streptophyta > Magnoliopsida > Malvales > Malvaceae > Gossypium > Gossypium hirsutum. Next base: position 61,295,901 of record NC_053431.1, read on the forward strand.
TGCCGTTTGTTTCTATAGAAACTAGACTCAAAAAGGAATCTATGAATATATGGCATGACTTCTAATTATCTCTGGTTAATTTATAATGAATTTCCAAACTCGGAACAGGGAATCCAGAAACCGTTCTGGCCCTGTCTCACGAAAACCTGAATATCTCTTAACATACTGTTCATATGATCGTTTCATTACTTTCCTATGAAAATAGATTCATCAAGGTTCGTTTACATAATTTATTAACTATTTAATTACATTCCTACTATTTTTAGTGATTTTCCAAATCTACATCACTGCTGCTGTCAGCATCTTCCTTTAAGGTAGACTTTACCTATTTCATAGTTTCCATGATTCAACTAGCCCTTTTAGCATAAATAGCACAATTTATGATAGTGATTAACCATTTCCATGGCCAATCCTTGTTAAGTATATCCACACCTCTCAATAACCATATCCATACCAAATGATTATAACATTATGCTCAAACATATATAAGCCATTTTCGCATGGCTATCCAAAATTATACAAATCCAAAGGGTCCATGACCCACAACAAAGAGGGTAGTCCTATACATGCCATTTCAAAGTTCAACCAAAAGTGTACCAAAAGGGGCTTTGATAGTGTGGGCGACTTCGACTTCAAAATTCCCGAGTCCGATAGCTGACGAACCAAAATCTATAAAACAGAGAATCAAAGAAATAGAGTAAGCATTTAGTGCTTAGTAAGTTTGAGCAAAGAATTTAAGCACAACTGAAGTATAGCATTCATATAACTAAACGGATAATTTCATGTGCACAAATTCTCAATATCATAATTACTTCACATTACCAACCCTTATATTCACACACAAAAGATCAACTTAGCCAAGGCCGGAAACTCATAAATTTACTGAGCGAATATTATTCGAAGGGAATCAACTATTCCAATGCACACACGAAACATACCTCATTGTTGGGATTTTACAAGCGTATTAACTGAAATTTTTACAGCAAGATCACTCATTCCCGAATCACGTACCTTCGGAATTTAACCGGATATAGCTACTCGTTCAAATGCCTTCGGGACTTAACCCGGATTTAGTAACTCGCACCAATGCCTTCGGGCTTAGCCCAGAATTAGTAACTCGCACAAATGCCTTCAGATCTTAGTCCGGATATAGTCACTTAGCACAAAGCCTTCGGGACTTAGCCCGGACATCATTCGAATAACCATGCACATTTATCAATAAATCATGACACATCCGTATTTCATTTTCATTACCAAAGCTCAGACACAAGACACTTATCACACTTGCAATTTCGGCTCAATAGCCACATACAAAGAGCATGATTTTGATTCGCTTAAAATATGATCTAATCAAATCATAATCTAAGTTCCATTACTCGAAAACTTACCTCGGATGTTGTCGAACAATTTTGATGGCTATTCGACCACTTTTTCCTTCCCTTTATCGGATTTAGTTCCCCTTTGCTCTTGAGCTTAATTTAACAAATAAATTGATTTAATCATTTGAGCATCAAAAAGAGGAACTCAAGGTACTTAGCCCATATATAATTCATTAGACATCAAAGTCACATATGTACGGAATCATGAATCAAACTCAACACATTAGTTAGTATTCTCCTTAGCCGAATTTTCTAAGTCAAGATAAATCCTTCAATATGCTTACCTATGGCCGAACAAACACATCAACCTATGTACTCATTCATGTGGCCGAATATGCATGTTTATGTTGAGGCCAATTATATACTTAATACCACACACAAATGGCATACATTTTACTAACTAATGCATTACATATTATAACTCAATACGCATCCATCATTTACTCCATAACCGAAACACCATCATATGAAAATATATACCTTGAGATATTATATATGTCATGCCAATACGTCATGTGCAAACATATATATATATGTGTAAGAGCCGAATCACAAGGTTGATTATAACCAAACATAAACATAAATCCAAAACACAAATCTTACCTACCATGCAATAAGCATAAATCATACTTATGGATATACCATGGCCGAATACATCACAACACCTTACCATTTCAATTTTGATCATGGTTAAACAAAGAACTTAATGTCTCACTCAAAAATGCTAAAAAGAAAATCCAAGAGTTAATCAATCCACCATCACATGTATCATTAACAAGCTTCACATTTAGCATGCAATGACATTAACACAAAATCCACCTTGGCCGAATATCATCCCCATGACATAGCAAAGATTTGAACCATGGCTAATTAGAACTCAAACTAGCAACTAAAAACATGCATGAATCTCATGGCACAACATCAACATACCTTAATATAGATACAAGTATGGCCGAACCTCCTCCTAATCCTCTTCCAAACCAAACATGAAGCAAGAACTCATTCCTTCTTCCTTAGAATTTTCGGCCAAGGATGAACCAAAGGATGAACACTTTTTTTTTGTTTTCTTTTCTTCCGCTCACGGCAATGGGGGGGGAGACAATCACACACATTCTTTCCTTTCTTTTTTTTCCATTTCTTTATTACCCATACTCCTTATTTTATTTTTCCTAACATACATCACTAACATAACATGTTTGTGACATGTTTCCACTCATAGCATGGCCGGCCACTAAGCTTAAATTTGGGTAAATTGACATGCAAACCCATCATTTTCACAACATGCATTAATAGGCCATTTCACATTTGCCTAGCACATTTCTAAATTTTGTCACATAAGTCCTATTTGATAAAATTCACTTACAATTGACAAAATTCAAACATGAAATTTTGACACATGCATATATACATATAATAAGCATCAAATATGACAGCTAATTATTTTTATGACTCGGTTTTGTGGCCCCGAAACCACTTCCCGACTAGGGTCACTTTAGGGCTGTCACAACTCTCCCCCACTTAAGAAATTTTCGTCCCCGAAAATCTTACCGGTAAATAAGTTTGGGTATTGTTCTTTCATAGAATTCTCGGTTTCCCAAGTAGCTTCTTCGATACCGTGTTTGAGCCATAACACTTTTACTAACGGAACCCTTTTGTTTCGCAACTCTTTCACTTCACGAGCTAGGATACGAATCGGTTCTTCTTCATAACTCAAGTCAGATTGAATTTCAACTTCTGATGGATTAATCACGTGTGACGGATCGGATCTATAACGTCGAAGCATCGAAACATGAAAGACGTCGTGAATCTTTTCAAGTTCAGGGGGCAAAATCAATCTATACGCAACTGGACCAACTCGTTCGGAGATTTCGTACGGCCCAATGAATCTCGGGCTCAACTTGCCCTTACGGCCAAATCTGAGTATCTTTTTCCAAGGCGAAACTTTAAGAAACACTTTATCTCCCACCTAATACTCAATGTCTTTTCGTTTCAAGTCCGCGTACGACTTCTGGCGATCTGTGGCTGCCTTCAGACTCTCACGAATTATTTTTACTTTCTGTTCAGTATCTTTAATCAAATCAACTCTGAAAATTTTACTTTCACCGAGCTCGGTCCAAAACAATGGTGTACGGCATTTACGACCGTACAAAGCCTCGTAAGGTGCCATCTTAATACTTGATTGAAAACTGTTGTTGTAAGCGAATTCAATCAAAGGTAAATACCGTTCCCATGAACCACTGAACTCGAGGATGCAACATCTCAACATATCCTCAAGTATTTGAATTATCTGCTCGGATTGACCATCGGTTTGGGGGTGAAAAGCGGTGCTAAAGTGCAGCTTGGTACCCAAAGCTTCTTGCAATTTCTTCTAAAATCGCGAGGTGAATCTCGAATCTCTATCCGACACAATAGAAATCGGTACCCCGTGTAATCTCACAATCTGAGAAACATACAATTCAGCTAGTTTATCCAATGAAAAATCCGTACGTACGGGGATAAAATGAGCCGACTTAGTCAGTCTATCAACAACAACCCAAATCGCATCTTTCTTACTTGTCGACGGTGGCAACCCAGACACAAAATCCATCGTGACTCGATCCCATTTCCATTCAGGTATCATGATCGGCTGAAGTAAACCCGTAGGCACTTGATGTTCCGCCTTTACTTGCTGACATATTAAACACTTCAAAACAAAATCGGAAATGTCTCATTTCATATCATGCCACCAAAACTGACGTCTAAGATCGTTGTACATTTTCGTACTCCCCGGGTGAATCGACATTCGGCTATAATGAGCTTCGTTCAGAATCATCGAAATAAGTTCTGAATTTCTTGGAACACACAAACGATTTCTGAACCTCAAGCAAATGTCATCATCAACTTGAAACTCTGATTCCACATTCGGAACACATTCAGCTCGTTTGCAACCAATTCATCATCGACTTTCTGACCCTCACGAATTTGAGGAATCAATAATGGTTTGGCTTTTAATTCAGCTACTAACACATTGTCGGGTAGAACAGACAAGTGTACATTCGTCACTCGTAAAGCGAACAGTGATTTACGACTTAAGGCATCCGCAACCATATTAGCTTTTCCCGGGTGATAGTCAATGACAAGCTCATAATCCTTTAACAACTCGAGCCAACGTCTTTGTCGCAGATTTAAGTCTCTTTGAGTCATCAAATATTTGTGACTTTTGTGATCAGAAAATACATGGCACTTTTCACCAAATAAGTAATGTCGCCATATTTTTAAAGCAAATACGATGGCAGCTAGTTCGAGATCATGGGTCGGATAATTTTTCTCATGTGGCTTTAATTGTCTCGACCCATAGGCCACAACTCGACCTTCTTGCATCAATACGCAACCTAACCCAAGTAGGGACGCATCACTATAAATGACAAACTCTTTGCCTGATTCGGGCTGCATTAGAATTGGAGCTTCGGTCAAATAAGTTTTCAGTTGATCAAAACTTTTCTGACATTTTTTCGTCCATTCGAACTTAACATCTTTTTGGAGTAGCTTCGTCATCGGTGTGGCTATCATCGAGAAACCTTTTACAAACCGTCGGTAGTAACCGGCAAGTCCCAAAAAGCTCCGAACCTCAGTAATATTTCTCGGAGGCTTCCAGTTAAGTATGGCTGAAATTTTGTTCGGGTCAACTCGAATACCCGATGTGGATACCACGTGGCCCAAGAAGCTAACCTCTCTTAACTAGAACTCACACTTACTGAACTTAGCATATAACTGCTTATCCCGTAAAATTTGCAACACTAATCTCAGGTGCTCAGCATGTTCGGTCTCATCTCTTGAATAGACCAAGATGTCATCAATAAACACAACTACGAACCGGTCCAAATACTGTCTGAAGATCTGATTCATCAAATCCATAAATACCGCAGGGCATTAGTGAGCCCAAACGGCATCACTAAGAACTCGTAGTGGCCGTATCTCGGGTTTTGAACGAATGAT
>NC_053431.1:61301754-61424347 GCF_007990345.1 Gossypium hirsutum
CTTGAGAACAATTGTATCTTAAGTTTAGTCAAAGTGAATTTTGGCTTCAAGAATTCAAATTCTTAGGGCACATTTTTTCGGGTGATGGCATTCGAGTAGATCCAAGTAAGATTTTGGCTATTGTTGAATGTAAACTGCCGAGGAATGTGTTAGAGGTTAGAAGCTTCCTAGGCTTAGCCGATTATTACAGACGGTTTGTTAAAGGATTTTCCATGATTGCTACTCTAATAATGAGATTGTTACAGAAATATCTATGTTCGAATGGACGAAAAAATGCCAATAGAGTTTGAAAAACTAAAGGCATTGTTGACTGAGGCTCTAATTTTAGTACAACCTGAACCGGGAAAAGAATTTGTGGTTTATAGTGATGCATCCTTGAATGGATTAGGCTGTGTACTTATGCAAGAAGGCAAGGTGATAGCTTATGCCTTGAGGTAGCTGAATCCGTATAAGAAGAATTATCTGACACAGGATTTGGAATTGGCTGTTATCCTGTTTGCGTTGAAGATTTGGAGACATCATTTGTATGGCGAGAAATGTCCTGTGTATACTGGCCATAAAAGTCTAAAGTACTTGATGACTCAAAGGACTTGAACCTACGACAGCGGAGATGGCTAGAGTTGATAAAAGATTATGAGTTAGTGATTGATTATCACCCAGGAAAGGAAAACATGGTCGTCGATGCCTTGAGTAGAAAATCCTTGTTTGTATTGAAGGCTATGAGCACTCAGTTGGCCTTAACAGATGATGCTTCGATTCTAGCCGAGTTAAGAGCTAGACCAATGTTTCTCCAAGAGATTTATGAAGCCTAGCAAAGTGACGGTGATTTGCAAGCCAAAAGAGTCCAATGTTAATCGGGTATGGAATCAGATTTTTGGATTAGTTTTGATGGCTGCTCAATGTTCTGAGATAGGATTTGTACTCCTAAGAATACTGAGCTGATTCAGAAGATTTTTCTTGAGGCCTATAATGGTCGTTTGTCTATGCATCTGGGTAGTATGAAAATGTACCATGACTTGAAGAAATTGTATTGGTGGCCGAGTATGAAAAGAGATATTTCTAAGTTCGTTTTGAGATGCCTGATTTGTCAAGAAGTGAAAGCTGAACAACAAGTATCTTTAGGCTTACTGCAGCCTGTGATGGTTCCCAAGTAGAAATGGGACAGTATTACTATGGATTTTGTGACGGGTTTGCCTTTGACACTAAAAAAGAAAGATGCTGTGTCAGTTGTTGTTGATCGATTGATAAAGTCAGCTCATTTTATACTGGTACGTATCGACTATTTGCTTGACAAGGTACCCGAGTTGTATATTTCTGAAATAGTGAGGCTGCACGGAGTGCCTTTATCGATTATATCGGATAGAGATTCAAGGTTCACTTCACGATTTTGGAAGAAGTTGCAGGAGGCTTTAAGTACAAAATTGAATTTTAGTATTGCTTTTCACCAGCTGACCGACGGCCAGCCTGAGTGTGTAATTCAAATTCTCAAGGATATGTTGCATTGTTGTGTTCTTGAGTTCCAAGGTAATTGTGAAAAGTATTTACCGTTGTTAGAATTTACCTACAACAATAGTTTTCAGTCGAGTTTGAAAATGGCGCCTTATGAGGAATTGTATGGGCGTAAGTGCCGAACGCCCTTGTATTGGATTGAACTCAGAGAGAATCAAATTAATGGAGTTGATTTAGTTAGAGAAGCCGAAGAAAAAGTAAAAACAATACATGATTGCTAGAAAGCCGCTTCGGATAGACAGAAATCCTACACGAATTAGAAATGGAAAGAGATTGAGTTTGAGGTCGATGATAAGGCATTTTTGAAAGTGTCTCCATGGAAAAAGGTTTTGAGATTTGGTAGGAAAGGTAAATTAAGTCCACATTTTATTGGACCGTATTAGATCACCGAGAGGGTAGGGCCAGTTGCCTGTCGGCTAGCCTTACCAGCCAAATTGGAAAAGATTCATGATGTGTTCTATGTATCTATGATGTGTCAATACCTATCTGATCCTTCGCACGTGATTTCATTGACAGAGGTTGAGATCTGACCAGATATGACTTATGGCGAAGAGCCGATTAAGATTTTTAAGAAACAAAAGTATTGCCCTTGTGGAAGTTTTATGGCAAAGACATGGAGTTGAAGAGGCTTCATGCGAGACCGAGGAAAACATGAGAAACCAATACCCTAACCTTTTTACTGGTAAGATTTTCAGGGGCGAAAATCCCTAAGGGGGAGAATTATAACATCCCGAATTAGAGCCTAGTCGGAATAGTGGTTTTGAGACCACAAATCTAAAATAGAAATAAATATTTTATGATTATTATGAGGTCTATGATATGATTTCATGCTTATGTCAAAATTTCATAATGAAATTTTATGAGTAAAGTGTCCAATTTGACTTTAGGGACTAAATTGAATAAGTTGTAAAACTTTTGTTCTAGAAGCTTCAAGCATGAAATTGCATTGGATCATTAATTAGAGGTCCTTAAATAGAAATTTGACCAAGTTCTAAAATTTTGGACAAAAATGGGCATATATGGATAAAATTTGGTTAATAAAATAATAAAAAGGGAAAAATCAAGCAAAATTTGCTCATCTTCTCCATGCCTTAGCCAAAATTCTCAAGCTCTCTATAGCTAGGGTTTTTCAATTTTCAAGCTTTATTGTAAGTACTCCATAGCCCCGTTTTTATGTTCTTTGCATTTTTGAAGTCCTTGAAGCATGATCTATCCATTTCTAGCCATATTTTGAGCTAGGGTTCATGTTCAAAAAGTTACCCATTTGTGTCATGTTTGCATTTTGATGTTTAATGGAAGAATATGAAAGTTTGATGTGTGTTTAACATCTTTTACTAAGTGATTTTTGATAGAAATGCATAGAAAAGACTTGTTTGTAAAAAGGTGTAAAATGAGTAATAAAATATGAAATAAAGGAAAATGCGAGCTGATATAAGCATGGAATAGGTTCAGCTAGCTTTGGGTGACAAAGAAAATGAACACATTTCATTTTATGAACCTAAGGATTAATTTGTAAGTATGTGAAAGTTTAAGGGCACAATTGTAATTTTGCCTAAATATAGTTTTTGGACTTATTTAAATAATGTGATGATTAAACGAGCTAAATTTTCTATTATAAATCAAGAAAAACAGAGTCCGGACCTACACCAGGGAAAGAACAAAATTTTGGACTAAATCGAATTAATTGTCCATATTTTGTACCGAGGTAAGTTCATGTGTAAACAATGCAATTTTGTATGATGTCTTAATGCTTAATTAATGTATGAATTTCTATGTTTAATTGTTACAATGAGTGTATGAATGATTCTATGGTCAATGAGAATGACATTGTGAATGATTTCAAGAAAGATGAGACGTCAAAAAAATCCCGTTTGAACCTTAGGAATAGTTTAGGATACAAGTGACATGTCACTAGAAGCTATGTGATTATGAGCTCGTGAGATTATGTGTAAATGTGACTATGTGAATCCGGATGCTAGTCTTGTACATTCTACCGGTGTCTGGGTAGCCTGGCATGTGTTACGGGCACCTGTCAACTTGTGTAAGCAACTCCAGTAGTTACGTCCTGACAGTCAACATGTGTGAGCAGGCCCATGATTAGCTCAAGAGTGAGCAATGTGTGATATGAGATATGAGGTATCAAGTGGCTACGTATGAGGCACTATGTGCAAGCTTTTCGTGTATCCGATAGTATTCCAAGTGTTCAACGGGTAAATTAGTGAATTATGGGACAAGTAAGTCAATGATGATGAAATGTGACAATGTGTTACGAGTTGTTACAAGTATGTACGAAAAACTTATATGAATGAGCTCGTTATATGATGAACTTTTGGTCAGATTGAAATTGTGTAAGTTAAGCCTATGAGTTTATTATAACACATAAGTAAACTATGTTATGTCATTGGTATTTATTTATATGTGATTATGTTCCTAATTATCTGCATGTGAGCTTACTAAGCTTTATGCTTACTCCACTCTCTTTTCCATTTTCTTTTTGTATCGTCAAGCTACCTCAAGGATCGAAGGATGTCGGAGGCTCGATCACATTATCAACTGGATATTTTGGTATAATTAGTCTCAACATTTTGAGTATGGCATGTATAGGGACTTGGTCTTTTTGTTATGTGTCATATATATTAGCCAAAAGTGTTGGCTCATGAAAGGATTATGATTATTTTGTGTATGACCATGAGAGTGGCTCATATTGATTATTTGGGTTGTAACCCTATTTATTGGTGCATGCATGCAAATGTGCTTAGGCTTTAATATGGTTATGGTAGTTTATGGCTAATGAGTGTGTGATAGATAGCATGTACGTTTGGTGTATGAAATATGAATTAATGTGCATGACACTAAAGGTGATGTAAGTGTGCAACTTAAAAATAGGTTAGGAAAGATGATAGACAAATATGAAATTGGTGTGGAATGCCATATGGAAGCATGATAGAGGTGATATTTGAACATTACCAAGTCGTAATCTAACTATGTATGTGGATGATTGAGTATTCACATATGCCATGTTGCATGCTATGAAGTGAGCGTAAGTATGTGAGTGTTTAAAGGTGGCAAATGGCTTGGAAAATAGCCTAAAAATTGTCCATACGATAAGACACACGGGCATGTGTCTAGGCCGTGTGTGCCACACGGTCCGCCCATGGGCGTGTGATCCGGCCGTGTGTCCCCTATACCTTACATAATGCAAATAGAATGCCAGTAGTAAGCACACGAGTAGAGACACAACCGTGTGTCTCAGCCGTGTGGGGGACACAGCCTCAAGACCTGGGCATGTGCCCAAGCCGTGAAAAGTCTGCACTTAATTTCGAGAATTGAATTCGCCACACGGCCTAAGCACACAAGTGTGTCACTTGGTTCTGTGACCTTATTTTGTTGATGACATCATATTTAGAGAGTTACACGGGCTGAGGACACGGGCTTGTGTGACCACACGGCCTACCCACCGGGCATGTGACTCTCCAAAGTATGAAAATTTTCTAAGTGTAGTAGAAGTTCTGAAATTTTTGGTTTAGTCCCGAACTACCCCCAACGTATGTTTTAGGCCTCTTATGCCTTTATAAGGGTCAATTTGCATGTGATTGAAAAGTTTTAAATTTAGATGAATTTTTATGGCTTTGCATTGCACATTAGTTTAAGTTTAAGTCTGGTAATGCCTCAAACTCTGTCCCGACATCGGATACAGGTAAGGGGTGTTACAGTTTAACATGTATATAGATACCATAGTATGAAATTACAAGTATGTCAAAAACAACCATTACTAGCCATTCCAATGGCTAGATTACAAACCACTTACATAAGCCATCTATGGCTAAGTTAGCCTATACATGTCATTATACCAAAATGATTTTACTATATATACCCAAAATAGCTAGTGGATAGTGTGATGATGCTCCAATGATCTACAACCTCCATGAACTTCGAAGCATTATAAAATAGGGGAAAAATAAAATGGAGTAAATATTACATGCTTAGTAAGTTCGTATAACGGAAACTAAACTTACCAATCCCGTTTATTAAACCTAAGCATGCCATGATTCCATCCATTTGGCACAATTGTCTAAACACATACATACAATCAAACATGTTAGTCACAAAATCTTCATGTCAATCAAGTAACATAGATGAGCTCATCATGAAATATTCTTTCAAGACATTTTCATTTCATCTCATAATTCCCTCATCATGCCAAGAGTCTTGTCCGTTAAATCATTGAAATTCTCAGGGACACTCAAGTAGTAAACTAAAGGTGTACGATTCAATAACCCATCAATTCTTATTCAAAAGTACCCCTTTAGGGAATTTAATCAAAGAACACATTCTTCAGCCACATATCGTATTACAGGATTACCAATCCAGGCTAAATCCTATATGTAATGTATGCTTAGAAGAGCTTAATTAGGATTTCCAGTCCAAGCTAAACACTAATTGTAACGTATGCTCGAGAGGGTTTATATTAGGATTACCCATTCAGGCTAAATCCTTTACATAACGAGGCCAATAGGATTACTCGTCCGAGCTAAATTGTAATATCCCGAATTAGGGCCTAATCAGAATAGTGGTTTCTGACCACAAATTCGAGATAGAAATAATTATTTTATAATTATTTTGATGATTATGATATGATTGCATGATTGTGTGAAAATTTCGTGATGAAATTCTATGCCTAAAGTGCTTAAATTGAAAGTAGGGACTAAATTGAATAAGTTGCAAAACTTGCATTCTAGAAGTTTTTAGTATGAAATTGTTTTGGAATATTAATGAGGAGGTCTTAAATAGCAATTTGACCAATTTTAAGTTCATGGACAAAATTAGGACATGGAAGGAATTTTTGGAAAGTTTAGTAGTAAGGGTATTTTGGTCATTTAGTTATTAAAATGAATTAAAAACAAAATTAAAAGCCAATTTTTGTCCATCTTCTTCATTAGGCTGAAATTTCAAGGGTTCTCCATAGCTAGGGTTTGTTTCAAGCATCCAAGCTCCATAGTAAGTGATTCCAAGCCCCGTTTTTAATGTTCTTTACGTTTTTGGAATCCCGGTAGCTCGATTAAGCTTATGTTAGCAATAATTCAACCTAGGGTTTATATTTGGAAAAATACCCATAGGTGAAATTTGTGTATTTTGATGTTTTATGATAGAAAATGGGGTTTTAAATTATGTTAGACAACTTTTACTACTCGATTTTAAGCAAAAACGAGTAAAAGGGCTTAATCGGTAAAAATACCTAATAGTCACAAGTACATGTTAGAGTGAGAATTTGATGTTGCCATAGAAGAGAAAAGTGATCAGCATGTTGTAAAACATAAGAATAAGGAATAAAGTTTAATCCCGAGCCTAGGGGCAAAAATGTAAATATGCAAAAGTTTAGGGGCAAAATTGTAATTTTGCCAAAATTTGAGTTAAGGATTAATTTGATAATGTGAGTATTAAATGAGCTAAATGTGTTATTTTAGATCAAGAAAGACGTGGAATCGACCTCAATCGAGGAAAAGAAAAGATTGTGGACTAAATTGCAAAATCTTTGTATTTTGGTACCAAGGTAAGTTCATGTGTAAATAATGTAGCATAATTGTTATTTTCAAGTTATTGATATTAATTATGTGTTATGTTGAATTTCATTATGAAATGTATGCTTTGTGGTTAATTTCAAATAATATGTAAATTATGTGAGCTACTTGTTAAATATAATTGTTACCGAGTATTGATTTCGGCATTCTACGGAAGATGGCAAGGATAAGTGTTCGAGGAAAATCCCGTTTGAACCTTAGGAATAGATTAGGATACAAGTGACATGTCACTAGGATGGTTGAGCATCCGAACTCGTTGAGTTGAGTCCGAGTTCACTTATGGATGCGAATGTCCGAACTCGTTGAGTTGAGTCCGAGTTCGTGAGATGTAACTAGGCATCCGAACTCATTGAGTTGAGTCCGAGTTCACTTATGGATGCGAACGCCCAAGCTCGTTGAGTTGAGTCCGAGTTCGCTTATGGGCGGGTTACATGATGGCTTGATTGAATATGTGGCACTTATATGCAAATTATCCATGTATCCGAATTATATTCCGATGTGTTCAACGGGTAAAGTTTTACTCAAATGGAGGAATACTCGAGATGAAAAGAGACGTATTGGTAAGTGATGCGAAATGGATATTTTGGACAGGTATGTATTTAACCCTCGGGTTGAGTGTTGATTACAACCACGATAAGGTAATAAGATGATGAAAAATGATTAAAAAATGTGATAAGTGTGTTGATGATATATGCTAATGTTGATTAGTTTGATTGTTTGTTATGTTATTTATTATTTACATATGAACTTACTAAGCATTTATGCTTACTCCCTCCTTCTTACTCAATGTAGTTTTGGAGAAGCCAGTTCAGGAGTCGGGATAGGTCGAAGGCTCAGTCACACTATCCGGAAGATTTTTGGTAAATGGCTTGTAAATTTAAGTATGGCATGTATAGCAATATACTTATTTTGTGTAAATGATCTTATGATATAGTGACAGAATGGTTGAGAAAATATTTGATAATAATAAATTATGAAAATGGTAAGTTTAGATTATGTTTGATGTTAAGGAAAATTATTAAGATACTTAGTGCATAAAAACTCATAAGAGGGATGAAATTTGCCATAAACAGAATACTGCAGCAACACTGACGCGAGTCTGAAAATTTACTAAAAATCATAGAAATTTAATTTGGTGATGGAATACATATAAAATTGAAGCTTATTATGTCTAGTTTCACATGAAATAAATGAAACAGGTAAAAGAATTATATGTTAGAAGATATTTGAATTTTAGTGAAATAGGGTCATAGCAGTTTTTGAATCCCCTGTTCCTACTTTAGAAATTCACCATAAATTGTAAAGATATAATTAGGTGGTGTATTTTATATCCTCAGAATCCTTATTGAGTCTAGTTTTATAAGAAACAAACCTCATAGTTATATGAATTTTTTACAGAGAGAAATGTGGTTCGTAGTAAACAGAGGTTAGACTAGTCAAGTCCTGAAACAGGGGTAACTTTAACTAATAAACTGTACTAATTGGCCCTACCAAAAATTTTATAAAAAAATTAGTAGATAGGTACATGAGTCTAGATTTAGGGAAAATTTACGGATCTTGATTTCAAGTTTCGTAACTCGAGATATGATTTTTCTTGTGACTGTGAGGCAAGTAGCTTAAAAGCTGTGAATGTAGAAACAAATAATCCAAAGTTCTAAAAATGTTAAACTAAGCTTAGTAACACCTCATACTCGACTCCGGCAACGGTCTCGGGCGTGGGGGCGTTACATTTAGTGGTATTAGAGCAGGTTTAGTCGGTTCTCGGACTACGTGTTGTATGTACGGATTTTGCTATACATGTCATATGTATAAATTGTGATAGTGTGACGACTTCTGACCTTTTTAAATGATTTTTTTATAGTAAATGGATCCCAATCCAGCTGTGGCAGATGAAGTAGAGAGTAATGCGCCAGCTCCGGCTGAAGGAGCAGTGCCGACTGAAAATCCACCTCCTACTGTTGGTCAGGGAGGAGGAGAAAGGGGTCGGGAAGCCTTTCTCCAAATGATGAGTGCATGGTGCACTGAGTTCGTTCGTACGAACCCAAATGTACAACCTCCCCCACCTCCCCCAATTCCTCAACCTATACCCCGATGCCTCAAGGTATGGATCTGATGAAATTTCACAGAACTCCAGTTGATAGAATTCGCAAGCAAGGGGCCGAAGAATTTAAAGCAAATATTGATGATGATGCCGAGAGAGCAGAGTTCTGGCTCGAAAATTCAATCCGGGTATTTGACGAATTATCTTGTACACCTGAAGAATGTTTGAAATGCGCTATATCTTTGTTGAGGGATTCAGCTTATAATTGGTGGAAGACTTTGATTTCGGTGGTACCGAAAGAGAAAATAACTTGGGAATTCTTTCAAGAAGAGTTTCGGAAGAAATATATTAGTGAAAGATTTATTGATCAGAAGCGTAAAGAATTTCTTGAGCTGAAGCAAGGTAATATGACAGTTACAGAATATGAAAGAGAGTTTGTCCGATTAAGTAAGTATGCCAGAGAGTATGTTCCTACAGAGGCCAAGATGTGCCGACGATTTGAAGACGGGCTCAACGAAGACATCAAGGTATTTGTTGGAATTCTTGAATTAAAAGAAATGGTAGTATTGGTTGATCGAGCTTGTAAGGCTGAAGAATTACTTAAAGAAAAGAAAAAGGTAGAGGCTGAGACTAGAAATTGGAAGAAAAGACTGATGAGCGGTTCATTTTCACAGCAACCTAGAAAGTCAAGGAATATGAATCCTCGTTCCCAAGCTTCAGCTGGGCAATCATATGGGAATTATAAGAAACAAAATGTGGGTCCTAAATCCCAGACTACTTCGGCAGCCAGTGTAGGGAACTCGAGATTTGTTAAACCTGAGTGCCAGCGGTGTGGTAGAAATCATTTTGGTCCTTGTAGAGCAAATGAATGTTTTCGATGTGGTTCTCCGGATCATTTTATTAGAGACTGCCCAGAGAGAGTTGAAAAAGAAAAATTTCAGAATACAAAAACAAGTGGGGCGGATTCGAGAGGAAGATATCCAAGAAAAGCTGGGAGCGAAGCAAGCAGTAAGAATGAAGCCAGGGATGCACCAGTTAGACCTGAAGGAAGGGCTCCGGCTAGAACTTATGCTATTAAAGCACGTGAAAATGCTTCCTCACCTGATGTGATTACCGGTACATTTTCCCTCTATAATGTTAATGTTATTGCTTTGATTGATCCCGGTTCTACTCATTCATATGTGTGCATGAAATTGGTGTCTAGTATGAATATACCTGTTGAGAACACAGAATTTATGATTAGAGTGTCGAATCCATTAGGCAAATGTGTGACTATCGATAAAGTATGTAAGAAATGTCCTTTAATGATTCGGGATCATTACTTTCCGGCCGACTTGATGTTGTCGTTTGATGAGTTTGATGTTATTTTGGGTATGGATTGGTTGACATTGCATGATGCTAAAATAAATTGAAAGAAAAGATTATAGAATTAAAGTGTGGAAATGGTGAAACTCTGCGGGTTGAATCAGATAAATCAGAGGCATTGCCTAGTGTGATTTCTTCAATGTCGGCTCAAAGATATCTGAGAAAGGGTTATGAAGCTTATTTTGAGTATGTAATTAATACAAAAGAAGTTGAAAAGAAAGTTGAATCAGTGCCGGTTGTGTGTGAATTTGCGGACGTATTTCCAGAAGAATTGCCGGGTTTGCCTCCAGTCAGGGAAGTAGAATTTGGTATTGATTTGATACCGGGAACAGCTCCGATTTCGATTGCTCCGTATAGAATGGCACCAGCAGAGTTGAAGGAATTAAAGTCGCAGTTGCAAGAGTTAACTGATAAAGGTTTTGTGAGACCGAGTTTTTCACCTTGGGGTGTTCCCGTGTTATTTGTGAAAAAGAAGGATGGTTCTATGAGGTTGTGTGTTGATTATCGGCAGTTAAACAAGGTGACAATCAAAAACAAGTATCCGTTGCCAAGAATTGATGATTTGTTTGATCAGCTAAAAGGAGCGACATGGTTTTCAAAGATTGACTTGAGATCTGGGTATTACCAACTGCGGGTAAAAGAGTCGGATGTGCCTAAAACTGCTTTTAGAACAAGGTATGGTCATTATGAATTTTTAGTTATGCCATTCGGATTGACAAATGCTCCTGCTGTGTTTATGGATTTAATGAATCGCATATTTCGGCCATACTTGGACAAATTTGTTGTGGTGTTTATAGATGATATTTTAATTTATTCAAAAGATGATACAGAGCATTCTGAGCATTTGAGGATAGTTTTGCAAACTTTGAGAAATAAGCAGTTGTATGCTAAGTTTAGTAAAAGTGAATTTTGGCTTCGAGAAGTTGGATTTTTGGGTCATATTGTTTCAGGTGATGGTATACGGGTTGATCCTAGTAAAATTTCAGCCATTGTTGATTGGAAACCACCGAAAAATGTAACCGAAGTTAGAAGTTTCTTGGGGCTAGCTGGGTATTATCGGCGGTTTGTAAATGGATTTTCTATAATTGCTCCTCCTATAACTAGATTACTCCGAAAGGATGTTAAATTTGAATGGACAGAAGAATGTCAACAGAGTTTTGAAGAATTGAAAAAGTTATTAACAGAGGCACCAGTGTTAGTACAGCCCGAATCAGGTAAATAATTTGTGGTGTATAGTGATGCTTCTCTAAATGGTTTGGGGTGTGTGCTCATGCAAGAAGGAAAAGTGGTGGCATATGCTTCGAGACAGTTAAAACCTCATGAGAGGAATTATCCTACTCACGATTTGGAATTGGCTGCGGTGGTGTTTGCTTTGAAAATTTGGTGACATTATTTGTATGGTGAAAAGTGCCAGGTATATACCGACCATAAAAGTCTTAAGTACTTGATGTCACAAAAAGACTTGAATTTAAGACAGCGAAGATGGTTGGAATTATTGAAAGATTACGAGCTTGTTATTGATTATCATCCGGGAAAAGAGAATGTGGTTGCTGATGCTTTGAGCAGAAAGTTGTTGTTTTCTTTGAGAGTTATGAACACTCAGTTGAAAGTGTCAGATGATGGTTCGATTCTAGCAGAGTTAAGAGCAAAACCAATGTTTTTGCAAGAGATTTCTGAAGCTCAGAAAGATGATCAAGATTTGCAAGCCAAGAGAAAACAGTGTGAAGTTGATACAGAGTCAGATTTCAAAATTGGTTCTGATGGGTGCTTAATGTTTAAAGATCAGATTTGTGTACCGAAGAATGAGGAATTGATTCAAAAGATCCTACAGGAAGCACATAGTGGTTATTTCTCGATTCATCTGGGTAGTACGAAAATGTATAATGACTTGAAGAAAATGTATTGGTGGAATGGAATGAAAAGAGATATATCAGAGTTTGTGTCCAAATGCTTAATTTGTCAACAGGTGAAAGCTGAACACCAAGTGCCTTCGGGATTACTTTAGCCTATTATGGTTCCTGAATGGAAATGGGATCGGATTACTATGGATTTTGTTTCAGGATTGCTATTGACTCCAGGAAAGAAAGATGCCATCTGGGTAATAGTTGACAAATTAACTAAGTCGGCTCATTTTATCCCGGTACGTACGGATTATTCTCTTAACAAGTTGGCTGAACTGTATATTAGAGAAATTGTTAGATTACACGGAATACCATTGTCGATTATTTCAGATAGAGATCCAAGGTTTACGTCGCGGTTTTGGCAAAAGTTGCAAGACGCGTTAGGTACAAAGTTAAATTTCAGTACTGCTTTTCATCCACAAACTGATGGACAATCAGAGAGAGTAATTCAGATCCTTGAAGATATGCTTAGATGTTGTGTATTGGAATTTCAAGGAAGTTGGGAAAGATATTTGCCGCTGGTAGAATTTGCTTACAAAAATAGTTATAAGACGAGCTTGAAAATGGCACCTTATGAAGCATTATATGGTCGTAAGTGTCGAACGCCATTGTATTGGACTGAACTCAAGGAAAATCAGATTTATGGAGTTGATCTAATAAAAGAAACTGAAGAAAAAGTGAAAGTAATTCAAGATTGTTTGAAAGCTGCTTCAGATAGACAGAAATCTTATGCAGATCTAAAACGAAAGGACATTGAATTTCAAGTTGGTGATAAAGTATTTTTAAAGGTGTCTCCGTGGAAGAAAGTCCTTAGATTTGGACGGAAGGGCAAATTAAGTCCGCGTTTTATTGGGTCGTATGAAGTAATTGAAAAAGTTGGACCGGTAGCATATCGGCTAGCATTACCACCTGAATTAGAGAAGATTCATGATGTGTTCCACGTATCTATGTTACGTCGGTATCGTTCGGATCCTTCACATGTAGTTTCACCGGCAGAAATTGAACTACAACCAGATATGACCTACGAAGAAGAACCGATTAAGATTTTAGCTCGAGAGGTCAAACAACTAAGGAATAAAAATGTTGCACTTGTGAAGGTGTTGTGGCAAAGGCATGGAGTAGAAGGAGCTACATGGGAATCCGAAGAAACTATGAGAAATCAATACCCACATCTATTTACAGGTAAGATTTTCAAGGACGAAAATCCTTAAAGGGGGGAGAGTTGTAATATCCCGAATTAGGGCCTAATCGGAATAGTGGTTTCGTGACCACAAATCTGAGATAGAAATAATTATTTTATAATTATTTTGATGATTATGATATGATTGCATGATTGTGTGAAAATTTCGTGATGAAATTCTATGCCTAAAGTGCTTAAATTGAAAGTAGGGACTAAATCGAATAAGTTGCAAAACTTGCATTCTAGAAGTTTTTAGTATGAAATTGTTTTGGAATATTAATGAAGAGGTCTTAAATAGCAATTTGACCAATTTTAAGTTCATGGACAAAATTAGGACATGGAAGGAATTTTTGGAAAGTTTAGTAGTAAGGGTATTTTGGTCATTTAGTTATTAAAATGAATTAAAAACAAAATTAAAAGCCAATTTTTGTCCATCTTCTTCATTAGGCCGAAATTTCAAGGGTTCTCCATATCTAGGGTTTGTTTCAAGCTTCCAAGCTCCATAGTAAGTGATTCCAAGCCCCGTTTTTAATGTTCTTTACGTTTTTGGAATCCCGGTAGCTCGATTAAGCTTATGTTAGCAATAATTCAACCTAGGGTTTATATTTGGAAAAATACCCATAGGTGAAATTTGTGTATTTTGATGTTTTATGATAGAATATGGGGCTTTAAATTATGTTAGACAACTTGTACTACTCGATTTTAAGCAAAAACGAGTAAAAGGGCTTAATTGGTAAAAATACCTAATAGTCACAAGTACATGTTAGAGTGAGAATTTGATGTTGCCATAGAAGAGAAAAGTGATCAGCATGTTGTAAAACATAAGAATAAGGAATAAAGTTTAATCCCGAGCCTAGGGGCAAAAATGTAAATATGCAAAAGTTTAGGGGCAAAATTGTAATTTTGCCAAAATTTGAGTTAAGGATTAATTTGATAATGTGAGTATTAAATGAGCTAAATGTGTTATTTTAGATCAAGAAAGACGTGGAATCGACCTCAATCGAGGAAAAGAAAAGATTGTGGACTAAATTGCAAAATCTTTGTATTTTGGTACCAAGGTAAGTTCATGTGTAAATAATGTAGCATAATTGTTATTTTTAAGTTATTGATATTGATTATGTGTTATGCTGAATTTCATTATGAAATGTATGCTTTGTGGTTAATTTCAAATAATATGTAAATTATGTGAGCTACTTGTTAAATATAATTGTTACCGAGTATTGATTTCGGCATTCTACGGAAGATGGCAAGGATAAGTGTTCGAGGAAAATCCCGTTTGAACCTTAGGAATAGATGAGGATACAAGTGACATGTCACTAGGATGGTTGAGCATCCGAACTCGTTGAGTTGAGTCCGAGTTCACTTATGGATGCGAATGTCCGAACTCATTGAGTTGAGTCCGAGTTCGTGAGATGTAACTAGGCATCCGAACTCGTTGAGTTGAGTCCGAGTTCACTTATGGATGTGAACGCCCGAGCTCGTTGAGTTGAGTCCGAGTTCGCTTATGGGCGGGTTACATGATGGCTTGATTGAATATGTGGCACTTATATGCAAATTATCCATGTATCCGAATTATATTCCGATGTGTTCAACGGGTAAAGTTTTACTCAAATGAAGGAATACTCGAGATGAAAAGAGACGTATTGGTAAGTGATGAGAAATGGATATTTTGGACAGGTATCTATTTAACCCTCGGGTTGAGTGTTGATTACAACCACGATAAGGTAATAAGATGATGAAAAATGATTAAAAAATGTGATAAGTGTGTTGATGATATATGCTAATGTTGATTAGTTTGATTGTTTGTTATGTTATTTGTTATTTACATATGAACTTACTAAGCATTTATGCTTACTCCCTCCTTACCTATTGTAGTTTTGATCAAGCCAGTTCAGGAGTCGGGATAGGTCGAAGGCTCAGTCACACTATCCGGAAGATTTTTGGTAAATGGCTTGTAAATTTAAGTATGGCATGTATAGCAATATACTTATTTTGTGTAAATGATCTTATGATATAGTGACAGAATGGTTGAGAAAATATTTGATAATGATAAATTATGAAAATGGTAAGTTTAGATTATGTTTGATGTTAAGGAAAATTATTAAGATACTTAGTGCATAAAAACTCATAAGAGGGATGAAATTTGGCATAAACAGAATACTGCAGCAACACTGACGCGAGTCTGAAAATTTACTAAAAATCATAGCAATTGAATTTGGTGATGGAATACATATCAAATTGAAGCTTATTATTTCTAGTTTCACATGAAAGAAATGAAACAGGTAAAGGAATTATATGTTAGAAGATATTTTAATTTTAGTGAAACAGGGTCATAGCAGTTTCTGAATCCCCTGTTCCTACTTTAGAAATTCACCATAAATTGTAAAGATATAATTAGGTGGTTTATTTTATATCCTCAGAATCCTTATTGAGTATAGTTTTAGTAGAAACAAACCTCATAGTCATATGAATTTTTTACAGAGAGAAATGTGGTTCGTAGTAAACAGAAACAGACCAGTCAAGTCCTGAAACAGGGGTAACTTTAACTAATAAACTGTACTAATTGGCCCTACCAAAAATTTTATAAAAAAATTAGTAGATAGGTATATGAGTCTAGATTTAGGGAAAATTTACGGATCTTGATTTCGAGTTTCGTAACTCGAGATATGATTTTTCTTGTGACTGTGACGCAAGTAGCTTAAAAGCTGTGAATGTAGAAACAAATAATCCAAAGTTCTAAAAATGTTAAACTAAGCTTAGTAACACCTCATACTTGACTCCGGCGACGGTCTCGGGCGTGGGGGCGTTACGTAAATCCTGCCAGAAACAAATGCAGGACCTCATTCATTTCGGGAAAACACATATATTCATCGGAATTCAATATTTAAAGGAAACTTTACCCGTTTTTCACCATTTCAAACATGTATTCAATTCTTTATCATAGAAATCAAAAAATTCACATCAATATAAGTCACATTCCATACAAACACAACATTCAATTTAACATATTTACATGCTCGATCAAGGTACACGAACTTACCTCGACACTTGTTCGCGTAAATAATCTGCTAATTCAAAACCTTTTTTTTTCCTCGATCTAACTTCGAATTTGAGTTGTCCAGATCTATATAAATAACTCTCATCATCAATTTCACACATTTCATATTCGTTTGGACTCAATTTACGTCATAGGAAAAATTACCATTTTGCCCCTAACTTTTCTCTAAATTCCAATTTTGTCCCTAGGCTCGGAAAATGAAATTTATGCAATTTACTCCCCAATTCAAGCCTAACCAAAATTTTAATATAGAATTTACAACACACATTTTCTATAAATTTCAAAATTTTTCATCAAATTTCACAACATTACATTTTAGTCCTTAAATCATGTTTTCATCAAAAATCACTTTGTAAAAGTTGTTTATCTATCAATAACCTTTCATTTTCTACCATAAAATTTTAATTTTCAGCATATAGATCCATGACCCAAATTTCATACGTTGATAACTTTTCAAATTGATCACCCAAATAGATAGATTAAGCTATCCCGATTTCAAAAATATCAAAATTACTAAAAATGGGACAATGAAACTTACCCAATTAAGCCATAAAAGTTTCTTCTCTCTCTCCTAGGGTTTCCATAGAAATTTAAGGAAGAAGATGCGAAAATAAGATGATAATTCCTTTATCATCTTTTTAATTAATTAAATTTTTTGAAATTCTAATTTAGTCCTTCCCTTTTTCTAAATTTCCATGGATGAGTCACCAAAATATCTACATACATTTCTTTAACTGTCTAATTACCATATAAGGACTCTAATGTAACACCCCAAATTTTGGGACTAGAAGTATTAAGTCTTGAGCATGGGAACAGTTAGGAAGCTACTCATAAAAGTTTAGTTGTGCAAGAAAGTGACACAAAAGTATGTCTGGCTTAGTGGTTGTGTGCTCTGGAAGTGTCTAGGAAGTCATGGGTTCAAGCCTTGGCTTCCAAAAAAATTTTACTTTTTAAGGATGAAACCCCTATCTTTGGCTAGTAGGGTTATAAGTTTATTTTGGTAAAAACATGACAGAATGGGCCTGTTGGTCTAGTGGATAGTGGCGTCTGGAGTGTGCTAGTGGTTTGAGGTTCGAATCCCTGCTTGTGCAAATGGAGATTATTTTTACTATTTGGGAGGATTTTGGGGGGATTTTTCTGTTGTGAAGGGATTTCGATAGGTGAGATAGCAGTTGAGGATTTTGGGGAGAAAAAGAAGGAATTTGAGTGTAAAAGAGGTGTGGTGCCGAATTTGGAAGGGGGGTTACTCAAAATTTCATTTTTTGTTTTCTATTTGGTCTTTCTCTCTGAAAAATTTCCTGGAAACATTTTCTCTCTTAGCCAAATGCTTCTTTTATTGTCCCTTTTCATTTATTTCTTCTTCTCTTGTTGAATTTGTGAAGTGTGTATGTCGGTGAACCTTTGTCCTTTCAATTTTTCCTTTTAGTTTTCACGCCAGTCTCTTATTCCTCTTTCTTTGTTGAATATTTGTTCGATCCCTTTTACTGTATTGCGTTGTGGACGAGTTTTCCCCACATTACTCTTTTTGGCTGAACCTTTTCTGTTCTCTACCCCTCTCTTTCTTTTCTATATTGCCGAATCTTTTTTCTACCTTGTGTGTTAATTCGAACGCGTAAAACGTGGGCGTTTGATCGTAGGGGCCACCATGAGCGTATTCATGGGCTTAGGCCGTTTTGGGCCATGATGGGTCATGTGGGCCCCACACGGGTAAAACACACAGACATGTGGAGATTGTGGGCCAGGCTGTGTAGTTTACAAGGCCAAGGCCATTTCTGGGCTAATTGGGCCATACGGGCGTGTAGGCTCACATGGGCCCATATTAAGGGCCTTGGGCCCATTTTCACGGTTTGACTGTTAAGGTTGCACGGGTCATCCAAGATGACTATGACCTTCTGTTGGGTCGGTAAGCGTACCTAAACCCTTATGAGCTAAATTGACTATTTTGCCCTTATGTGATCAAATAGCGATTTTGCCCTTATGAGGTAAAATGACGATTTTACCCTTATGTGGCAAAATGACTATTTTTCCCTTATGTGATAAAATGATGATTTTTCCCTTATGAGATAAAATGATGATTTTGCCCTTATGAGGTAAAATGGCGATTTTGCATTTATAAGGTAAAATGACTGTTTTGCCCCTATGTGATGTATGTGTATATTTTAGCATGCTAATTGTAAACTGTATTGAGTACATGTTTAATATTATGATATGACATGACATGTTGCATGATGCATTGCATGGGGATGGGCTTATATATGATTGGAGGAAATGTACTGTACTGGCAGCTCTCCTACAAAGCACTGATGGCTCTAAGCCTATTATACTGGCGACTCTTGTGACAGCCCTAATGTGACCCTAGTCGAGAAGTGGTTTCGAGGCCACAAAACTGAGTCATAAAAATAATTAGCTGTCATATTTGATGCTTATTATATGTATATATGCATGTGTGAAAATTTTATATTTGAATTTTGTTTAATTGTAGGTGAATTTTAGTAAATAGGACTTATGTGAGAAAATTTAGAAATGTGCTAGGCAAATGTAAAATGGCCTATTAATGCATGTTATAGAAATGGTGGGTTTGCATGTCAAATTGCCCAATATTTGAGCTAGTGGCCGGCCATGCTATGGGGCATAGCATATTTTAAGCATGGTGTGCTAATGTGGTATGTAGGAAACAATAAAATAGAAAGCTAGTAATAAAGAAATGGAAAAAGGAAAATGATGAAAACAAAGAAGAAAAAAAATCCATCCTTTTTCATTCTTCTTGACCGAAATTCAAAAGGAAAGAAAGGAGGAAGTGTTGAAGAGATTCGGCTATGCTTGTAGCTAGGTTAAGGTAAGTTTGATGTTGTTCCATGAGATTCATGCATATTTTTTATGTTAGTTTGAGTTCTACCTAGCCCATGGTTTAAATCTTGCTATGTGATGAAGATGATACTCGGCCATGGTTGTTGTTTTCTTGGTTGGTGTTTGTTTCATGCTAAATCTAGATGAACAATGGGGGTTGTCATTTAGGTTAAGATCAAAGAAATTAATCTCGTTAAAAACTTTGAACTAATAATGCCCATATGTGTGATAGCCGAACATAGACTTTGTTTAAAGTCTTGGTCAAAGGCCGGTTAAGTGCTTTGGAAATGATTAAGCTAGGTGTTTGATCTTTTTGGTTCGGCATAGTACATAAAATGTTGCTAGATGGAGAAAACAAATTCGGCCAGCAAGAGGTGTGCTAAGGCCGAATATAAATTTTGTATATTAATGAGTAATGCATGTGTTGAATTGATGGAATGGAGAGGATGTTTTAATAGTGCATATATGTGTATTAGCCAAGTTTTGAACTTGAAACAAAATGGTATTTGGTCAATACAAGTGACCATACTTGTAGAATGTATTAAGTATGCAATCGGCCTGAACATAGACATGCATGTTCGGCCACACGAATGAATGCATAGATTGATGTTGTACATTCGGCTATAGGTAAGCATAATGATGATCCTATCTTGACTTAGACAATCGGCTCAAGGAGAATTTTTTAAGTGCTTAGTTAATTGATATTAGGTTAATGATGTGTGTATTTGGTCATAAAGGTGCACATGAGGAAATGTTTGATTAATTGTACTAAATTGCTCAATGTGATTAAAAATGCCTATGACCATTTTGTATTTGAGCTAAAGGTGGCCATATGACCTATCAAACTCCTTGTCATACTCGGCCATAAGCAAGCATAATGAGACTTTAATAAGTTAAATTTGTTTGGATTAGCTCAAGAGCTTAGAGGACCACAGTTGGATAAGGGAAAGGAAAAAGTGATCGAATAGCCGCCGAAATTGTTCGACCACCTCCGAGGTAAGTTTTCGAGTAATGGAACTTAGATTATGATTCGATTAGATTATGTCACAAGCAAATCAAAATCATGCTCTTTGTATGTGGCTATTAAGTCGAAATTTGTAAGTGTGATAAGTGTCTTGTGTTTGAGCTTTGGTAATGAAAATGAAATATGGATGTGTCATGATTTATTGATATATGTGCATGGTTATTTGAATGATATCCGGGCTAAGTCCTGAAGGCTTTTGTGCTAAGATACTATATTCGGACTAAGATCCGAAGGCATTTGTGCGAGTTACTATATCCGGGCCAAAACCCGAAGGCATTTGTGCTAGCGACTATATCCGGGCTAAGTCCCGAAGGCATTTATGCTAGTGACCATATCCGGGCTAAGACCCGAAGGCCTTGTGCGAGTGGTTATATCCGGCTAAATCCCGAAGATACTTGGGTTGGGAATGAGCGATCTTGCTGTAATAATTTCAATTAATACGCTCGTAAAATCCCAACAATGAGGTATGTTTTGTACATGCATTGGATTAATTGATTCCTTTTAAGTAGTATTCGCTCTGTCGATTAATGAACTTCCGGCCTTTGGCTAAGTTGATCTTTTGTGTGTGAATATAAGGGTTGGTAATGTGAAGTAAGTATGATATTGAGAATTTGTGCATATGAAATTATCCGTTTAGCCATATGAATGCTACATTTTAGTTGTGTCTAATTTTATGGCTCAAAACTTACTAAGCATTAAATGCTTACTCCGCTTCTTTGAATCTCTGTTTTATAGATTTTGGTTCGTCAGCTATCGGACTCGGGATTATTGAAGTCGAAGTCGCCCACACTATCAAAGCCCCTTTTGGTACACTTTTGGTTGAACTTTGTAATGGCATGTATAGGACTACCCTTTTTGTTGTTGGTCATGTACCCTTGGGTTTTGTGTAAATTTGGATAGCCATGCGAAAATGGCTTAAATATACTTTGATCATAACATTATAATCGTTTTGTATGTTGTTCGTTGAGAGGTATGGAAATGTTTGGTAACGATTAGCCATTGGAATGGTTAATCATGACCATTTTGGTGCTATGTATGACAACCTCTAGTTGATTCATGGAAAACCATGAAATAGGTAAAGTTTACCTTAAAAACAGATGCTGACAGCAGCAGTGGTGTGGATTTGAAAAATCACTAAAAATAGTAGGAATGGAATTAAATAGTGAATAAATTATGTAATCGAACCTTGATGAATCTATTTTCACATGGAAGAAAGGAAATGATCATATGAGTCGTATGTTAAGAGATATTTAAGTTTTCGTGAAACAGGGCCAGAACGGTTTCTGTATTCCCTGTTCCGACTTCGAAAACTCATTACAAGTTAACCGGAGATAATTAGAAGTCATGCCATATATGTATAGATTCCTTTTCGAGTATAGTTTCTATAGAAACAAACGACATCAGTATTGAAGCCCTGTACAGGGAGATATCCAAGTCGTAATGTGTAAAGGTCAGAGTAGTCAAACCCTGAAACAGGGGAGACTTTAACTAATAAACTGTACTAATTGGATTGACCAAAAATTCTAGAAAAAAATTTGTTGATTGATATATGAGTCTAGTTTCAGGAAAAATTTACGAAACTGGTTTTCGAGTTTTGAAACTCAAGATATGATTTTTAAGGCGACAGTGGTGCAGTAACCCGTTTGTCTGGAAATTTTTAAATGGACTGTGGAAATAAATGTATTATGTTTGTTAGCACCTCATGTTCGACTCCGGCAACGGGCTCGGGTACGGGGTGTTACAACTCTGCTGCAAATACTGTTTAGTGCCGCAACCGACACTAATTCTGGAGTGTAGGGATGGGTGGGTTGATTATATCCCCACATAGAGTGTAGGGTTGGACGGAGATGGAGTGTAGAGGCTGGATGGGCAGGATTTGCATACTGTTTACTGTTACTTTACTGATTACTGTTACTGCACTATTTACTGTTACTGCAATGGGCCAAGGCCCAAACACATGACTGTTTCTGTATTAAAATGGGCTAAAACCCAAACTGATGTTGTCACTATTACTAAAAGGGCTTAGGCCAAGACTGTGTTTGTTTTCTGGATGTTTGCTTATATGGGATTACATACTGAGTTTTCGTAAACTCACCCATTTGTTTTAACTGTACAGGTAATTCCCAGTCTTAGGCAGATCGATGCCGCGAGGGACTCAAAGGTGGCCACACAACCGCTCTCGCTTCCTTATTGGATTTTTAATTTATAAGTAGTTTTATTTGGGTATTTTTATGTAATAAGGCCTTTATAATTTTAATTTTAATTTTGGGGTTTTATTTATTTATATCTGCTAGTAGTAGGATGTGGGTTTTCAAAATAGGTACATGATTTACCAAAATACCACGAATATGCAAAACCGTTTCAAAAGCTTCCGCGATAAACAAGATTTTGGAATTAATAAGTTTTAAAGTGAATACTTCTTTATAGTGATGTAGTTTTTAAATCATTTTCTAGTCCACACAAAGAGGTTAAATAAACATTGGGCTTTTCAAATGATATCACACTTTACGAGAAATACTTCAATGTGACATCGCCAAATTTGGCCAGAACGTCTAGGCTGGGTTTGGGGTGTTACATCTAATTTTGAATTCCATCGCTCTTTAATCCTTATAGCTACTAGAATTCAACTTTTGCATTTTATGCTATTTAGTCATTCTTGTAATTAAGCACATAATCAATAAAATTTTCTTATTAGAAATTTCACATGACATTTCTAACATATTACGGACCATGTAATAAAATAAAAATAAATTTTATTTTCAGATCGAATTTGTGGTCCCGAAACCACTGTTCTAATTTCATTGAAAAATAGGTTGTTACATTGGAAGCTCGTCGGAGACCTATCACACAATCTAGAGATTATATCAGTAGATTTTAATGTTTTAGTCATTGTTATAATGGCATGTATAGGTGGACTTGTGCTTAATGATCTAGTTGTTATGTTTGGCATGTATATATGGTATTATGGTTGGTGTACTTTTGGCACTTTGATGCTTTGATGGCTGTTGTTGATAGGGCTAAGTGGATGTATATTTTGAATGACCAATTTGGTAAGTTAAGATGTGATTTTGTGTATGTTCAATTGTGTTATGTTTTGGTATGGAAATAAGTAGTTGTGTATGGGTGATGAATGGCCAAATATGCACCTGTTTAAATAGGTTGATGAATTGTGATTGAGGTGCCATTTGGCATATTGGTTGTATGGATATTTGGTATGGTGATTTAGTCATTTTATGCATGGTTTGGACATGATTTAGGGTCTTGGTTATATGTGTAAATGTATTATAGGTTCATGCTTGAATTGGGTCAAAGAAATGGCTTTATTTTGGCCAATTTCTTGGCCAGACGGGCGTGTGTCTTAGCCGTGTGTGATACACGACCTTGTGACATAGTCATGTGTCCCCTGTACGTTTTAAAGGTTGCATTTCAAATCTTATATGGCCTGACACACAGGCATGTGAGACCATTTCGAGTGTTACAAAGCCTCGCACACGAGCGTGTGGCTTGGCCGTGTGACCTAAGTTAGAGAGTTACATGGGCACATACACGGGCTGGGACATGACCATGTGTCCCTATTTCGAGAGTCACACGGCCTAAGACACGGGCATGGGTCTTAGCTATGTGAGTCACATGGTCTGGCCACACAGATCATGTTCACAATGGTCGTGTGACCCCTGCAGTTTGAATTTTTCTAACTATTTCCTTAATGTTTTAAATGTTCGGTTTAGTCCCAAATAGCTTCTAAAGTGCTTCTAAGGCCCCAAGGGCTCGATTAAGGGACAATGTGCATGTGTATGATTAGATTATGGCACGATTAATGAAATGTTTGGAAATCAATGTTTTTAAGTTATGTTTTTACGGTAATGCTCCATAACCCTATTCTAGTGACAGATACGGGTTAGAGGTATTACACCTTTGATATATACTTTGCAAATCTTATGAATTTCTATGATTCCACTATTACTCCGCAACATT
This sequence comes from Gossypium hirsutum, assembly GCF_007990345.1. NCBI lineage: Eukaryota > Viridiplantae > Streptophyta > Magnoliopsida > Malvales > Malvaceae > Gossypium > Gossypium hirsutum. The sequence goes on from NC_053431.1 coordinate 61,326,234, forward strand.
CACTTTAGTTTATACCATTACGTTTTATGGATCATATATATATCCCAATCATTATACCCTTTCCATACTTAGTATTTTATATTTAATAAACTGAGGAATCCCTTCTATTGGTTTATAAACCTCCTATCCCGTAATACTTTCTTAATGGAACATACCTTCAAAAAACATTTCTAACTATCCATTTCTTAACTCATATTCCTATTTCAAACAACTGAACAATGACATTTATCATGAGCTGATACTCATACATGTTGGCAAATACTTACGTAAAAATGATACTGTCAAACTATTGATTCAAATCATATCTTGGTTCAATAGCACACAACCCACACTAATAATGTACCACATAAATCTTGTAGATAAATTTCACACCACTTTATTTCAAGACCTCAGATACTTAGGATAACAAAAAATTAGATTCCAAACAAGTTTCGTAGAAGCCTTTATACAACTCAGATATGACATTTTCCTGATAAATCTAATTCAACCATTACATATCACAGAAGAACACATTCACATTCAACACTAGCAGATTACCATGACGGGTACCTTCCTTAGCATACAGATACAATTTTTTTCCAAGAAATCTCCTTTTAGGGCTTATTCAAATTATATCTTAAATCTTATTCAACACATGAACTTGGACATAATATAACCTTCTCTTATCAGTAATTAATACAAAATTATCAGGATTTACCCAAAACTTACCATAAAGGCAGTTAAGTACATCTTACTAGAAACTCTTGGTAGAACACACTATAAGAGCCACATAGAACTCGCCACATGGGCCGTCATATAGAGTATGTCACAAAGGCATTCCCTTCAAACTTTGCCAAAAATGCATTCCTTCTAGAGTTTTCCAACAAAACCGTTCCTTTCAAAGTTTGCCACAACGACATCCCCTTAAGAGTCTACCACAAAGGCATTTCTTTTCATATATTGGTACAAAGGTATTCCTTTTCACATATTTCCACGAAGCCATTCCTTTTCATATATTGCAACGAAGAAATTCCTTTTCTAACATGTTTATGATATGGATTTGCCTAAACTCGCATTTCGTGAGGTTTACCCATCATCGTTGTAACACCCCTCACCCGTATTCGTTGCCATAATAGGGTTACGGAGCATTACTAGACTTATTATATAATCGAACATACATTTTTCATATAATTATCAAATTCAAATACAAGTAATTCATAAACATTCATCAAGTCCCTAATAATGCTTTAGAAGTGGTTCGAGACTAAACCAATATCTCATGAAATTTTCAAAAAACTTAGAAAATTTTTCAAAATATAGGGGACACACGCCCGTGTGTCACCGGCTATGTGGACATTCAAAATGGGATCATATGGCCGTGTCCGAGCAGTTTCCGATGCCGTGTAACTCCCTAACTTGGGTCACAAGACCAACCACACACCTGTATAACCAGCTCGTGTGCCCTTCGAAATGGCCTCACGCGCCCGTGTGCCAAGCCGTGTGCTAGGCCGTGCCAAACCTGTAGGGTATACTAACTTAAGCCATATGGCCAAGTCTCACGCTTGTGTGTTGGGTCGTGTGGAGCATACTAAATTGATTTCGAATTAAACACCAGGGGACACACGGCCGTGACACCTGATCATGTGTCACGCACGACTGAGACATACGCCTATGTCTCTACCTGTGTGGAGAAAAATAGGCTATTTACCAAGCCATCTTTCTCACCCAAATTTTCATACACCTATACAATCCAAATGGAACATATTATGGCATAAATAGACATTCAACCAACCTCAACTAAACAAAATTCATACCATTTCCATACCAAAAACAACAAGGCACACTTTTACCACATTAGGCTATTCAATTTTATACCAAATTCACATTCTCAATTCACTTAACTTGTTAACTTCATATATGCACTTTCATTCATACATCACTTTACCTAAATCACAAGCATACCAATTCTCAATTATCAACTATATGATACTTAATTTACCAAATGCATAATAAAGGAAATTTGCACATATATATGCATCGCCAAATATACCAAAATAAGCCAACTCTCATGGATATACATAAGATCAAACACTTAACATTTACAAGCCAATTAAAATGGCTAAATTCATTACCAAACCATAAACTAAAATGACCATAAGCCGTATACATGCCATATAACCAAAACATAATCTCAAAAGTACCAAAGTAGAAGCTTGATAGTGTGATGCAATCTCCGACGACTCCTAATTCGAGCTAGCTTCGATATGCACTATAAAACACATAAAAGTAAACAGAGTAAGCTATAAAGCTTAGTAAGCTCGTATGCTAAATAAGTAAAACTTACCAACTTCAATAATTTAAACATCATATTATGGAATTCAAATTTGAAGCATAACTTAACGCATATATTATCCAAAGATTAAACACAATTTCCATCAACTTCTTCGATTTGATGATTGTATAGTTCACATACATACCTGTACAAGCTTGTATAAATCTCATACTCATCCATATCTTTGATATACTCATTGAACCACTTGGAATAATATCGGATACTCAAGAATCTCGCACCCTAAGTGACAATACATAGCCGAAGCTATCTCAAACTCATATCACATAAATGCTCACTCTTGAGCTATCAACAGGTCTTCTCACACAAACTAATAGTCATGAAGTTGCTACACAGTGCTGCTCACACAAGCTGACGAGAATTTGTAACACATGCCGGATAACTCAACCACTGCTAGGATGTACGGACCAACACCCAAATCACATAACCCATAATGACATGTCATTCATATCCTAATTTATTCCTAAGGTTCAATCGGGATTTTACATTTGTCGAAACATCGTCGACATATCCAGATTTTATATTAATGCTTATTAACATACGAACTTACCTCGAATGCAAACATGATGAAATGAGTCGATTAGTCCAACACTTTGTTTTTCCCCTGATTTAAATCCGAATTTAGCTTTTCTTGATCTATATGTAATCAAAATTAACTTTTTTAATTATCATTCTATTTGATTTAGACCAAAATGCATATTATGGAAACTTTACCCTTTTACCCCTAATATTTCAATATTTTTACAATTTAGTACTTATCTCATAAAAACACAAATTCATGCAATTAGGTCCCTACCCATGCTAGCAAAAATTCCCTTATTACCTTGTAGCCCATATGTTTCATTTATTTCACATTTTAACTACAAAATTTACGCATTTCTCAATTTAATCCCTAATTAGAAATTTTATCAAAAATCACTTTACAAATGTTGTTTATCTAACGACAAGCATACATTTTCTATCATCAAACATAAAAATATACATGTATTCATCAATGGAAAAACCCTAAATCTTTAACAATTTTACAAATTAGTCCCTGGGCTAGCTAGATTAAGTTGCAACAATCTCAAAAACATAGAAAAAATAAAAAACAGGACAAAAATCATACCTAATTGAAGGAAATGAAGATGGCCAAACCCTAGCCCTTTTTCCCGAAGAAGAATCAATTTTGAAGAAGATGAATGAATGAAATTTTCATTTGTTTTATTTATTTTAGTCATTCATAACCTAATTACATGTTTAACATTTAAAATACTTATTAATTACAACGAATACCAAGCCACAGTCATCCACTATCTCATAAATGGGCTAATTACCACTTAAGGACCTCTAATTTAAGATTCCATAGCTATTAAACACCTTTAGCTAATATAACTCCACTTTTACACTTTACGCGATTTAGTCCTTTTTATCTAATTAAGCATTCAAACGATAAAATTTCCTAACGAAATTTGCACACAATCATACTATCATGATGTAGGCATTTAAATAATAATAAAATAATTATTTTGGCCTCCAATTTGTGGTCCCAAAACCACTATTCTGATTTGACTAAAAACGGGCTGTTACAACTCTCCCCCTTAGGCATTTTCATCCCCGAAAATCTTACCAGAAAAGAAGTTAGGGTACTATTCTCTCTTGGCTTCCTCGGGTTCCCATTCAGCCTTTTCAACCCCCTAACGTTGCTACAAAACCTTCACTAAAGCTATGCTCTTATTTCTCAACTCTTTAACCTAAAATTTTGATCGGTTCTTCATTATACATCATATCAGGCTGAATTTCAATCTCTATCGGAGAAATTACATGTGAAAGATTTAATCTATATTGATCCAACATCGAAACATGAAATACATTGTGAATATTTTCTAATTCTGACAGTAAAGCCAGCCGATATGCCACTGGCCCTATTCTTTTAATAATCTCATACGACCCAATAAATCGCGGACTCAATTTTCCTTGGCGACCAAAACGAAGAATCTTCTTCCATGTAGATACTTTCAAAAATATTTTGTTGCTAATTTGAAATTCGATGTCTTTACGTTTCAAATCTGCATATGATTTCTGTCGATCTGAAGCTGCTTTCAAACTGTCGTGAATTACTTTCACCTTATCTTCGGTCTCTCTAAACAAATCAACCCCGTGAATCTTTTTCTCACTAAGTTCGGTCCAATAAAATGGAGTTCGACATTTGCAACAATACAATGCTTCATACGGTGGCATTTTTATGCTTGATTGAAAACTGTTGTTATACGCGAATTCAACCAACGGTAAATATTTTTCCCAGTTGCCTTCAAGCTCTAAAACAGAACAACGAAGCATATCTTCAAGAATCTGAATTACTCTCTCAGACTAACCATTGGCTTGAGGGTGAAATGCGGTACTAAAGTGCAACTGCATACCCAAAGCTTCTTGCAATTTCTTCTGAAATTGTGATGTGAACCCCAGATCTCGATTTGAAATAATAGAAACTGGCACCCCGTGCAATCTAACAATTTTAGAGATGTATAACTCAGGTAGTCTATCAAGCAAAAATTTTGTATGTACCGGAATGATATGTGCCAATTTCGTCAAACGATCAACAATAACCTAGATACCATCTTTCCTTTTTGGATATAAGGGTAATCCTGATATAAAATCCATCGTAACTGTAATAGTTTGATTTAGACCCTAGTCGGTATAGTGGCTTCAGGACTACAAATTTGATTTAGAAAAATATTTTAAATTTTGTGATTATAATATGTGAATTGACATGTGTGAAAGTTTCGTATGAAAATTTAATCGTTTATGTGCTTAATTTGATAAAAGGACCTAATCGCGTAAAATGTAAAAATTGCATTCTACTTGTTAAAGTGCCTAATTGCTATGTCTCTTTAATTGTGAGGCCCTTATGTGGTCATTTGACAATTGAAAGTTTGAGTGGACAATTATGGCCATGATATTAATGTTTTAAATGTTTATAATGCAAGGGTAAAATGGTAATTAATGAATTAATATATGATTTATTAAACAAAACTTAAAAATTAGGCTATTTTTATGTTCATCTAGTTGAATTCATCAAAGAAAAAAAGAAAGAAAATAACTCTTAGGGTTTCAACACTTTTAGTTTTGATTGAGGTATGTGTTTTGATCCATTTTCGATAATTTTTACGTTTTTGCGATCGTTACTTTGTATACTATCAAGCCCATGTCTTAATCTTGTTTTTTTTAGGAGTTTGAGTTGAGCCCTTGATGAAATTTTGATTTTTGTGAAGTTAGTTGCTAGAAAATGAAAGATGTATGTTGGGTTAACATATTTTGTCTTTGAATTTTTGATGAATTTGAGTAATTTGGGCCAAATTGTAAAGATGAGATTTTGAGGGACCAAAATATGAAATAAATGAAACATGTGGGCTTGTATGAGCTATAAGAATATTCGGCCAAGCATATGTTAAATTTTGAGTATTTTGTGATTTTGTGAATTAGGGACTAAAAATGTGAAAATGTGAGGGCTAATTTGTAAAATGCCCTAAATATTAGTTTTTGGATTTATTTGAATGATTTGGTGAATAAAAGAACTAAATTTGAATTTATATAGATCAAGAACTAAAGAAAACGGAATTAGATCGAGGAAAGTCGAAGGTCGTAGAGTAACCGATTCCGTCTATCCAAATCCGTACAAGGTAAGTCTATATACAAATAAATATGTTTGAAATGGTTTATTTGAGCTTATATGCTATTGAATAATGATGAATAGCTTAATGCATTGAATATGAGATATCCAAGAGAGTATCGAAAAAGTTCTGATGTCAGAAAAGCCCCGTACGAACCATAGGAATAGTTAGGATACATATGTCATGACATATGATCTAATATGTGCTTTCATGTAAGACTACGTCTGGGACGTTGGCATCGTATTTGATTTTGTGTAAGACCCTGTCTAGGACAGTGGCATCGATATTTGATTACATGTAAGACCACGTCTGAGACGTTGGCATTGTACGAACTTTTCGAGTTATCCGCGTATCCTTATGATTTCGAATGGTTCAACGAGCATTCTGAGAAACAAATGATTATAGGAGATGTGTATCCGATTCAAGTATGTTTGAAATGTATACTATGTTTTAGAATAAAAGGTAAGTATATGTACAAATGATGATATGTGTTATAAGTATGAGAAAATATGCTATATGTGTAAATGATTTGGGAATATGTGAAATGTATACGAACTATGTGGTATGAGATAGTATTTGGCCATGGAGTATATGTAATTTGATGATGCTATAATGTTTTGAATGATAAGTTTATTTGTATATGGCTTACTAAGCTTTTGAAATCTTACTCTGCGTGTTTTTCAACAGTTTTATAGATATCGAAGCTACTGGGAGTTCGAGGATCATCACCACACTATCGAACTATATTTTGGTACCTTTTAAAAATGTATAAATTGAAGTATGACATGTATAGGCTAGAAGTGTGTGAATATGTTTGGTAATCTATATATTTAGCCATCTGATTTGGTTTGGTTTTGGTTGTGTATATGAATGTCTTTTTGGTATGAATTATGTGATGTAATTATACTAATATGATATGTTCTTGAATGGCCAAGAGAATAGGTCATTTTGGGTAAGTTTGTGGTAACTGCTTATTTTGGAGTTTGGTAAGTTTTGGCATGAGATTGAATGAAGTAAATTAAGATTGTGGATCATATGTTTTGGCATGATTTTAGCTCATGATTTGGTATGATTTGGAATGGTGAATAAGCATGAATTTGGTTGGTAATTATATGACATGATTGGTGCATGTATTGGTTGTGAAACAGTTGAGCATTTGGTATGCAATTGATGTTTATTTGTTGCTTGTAGGGAGGACCCTTAATGGGTGGCAATTTGGCCTTGTAAATGGCCTATTTTTTCCCACATGGGCGTGTGTCTCAAACGTGTTGCTCGAGGGCCATTTCAAAATGAGCCTGGGTAGACCACACGGTCGTACACACGGGCGTGTGCTAGGCCGTGTGGCCAAGTTAGTTTCGACCATGGCCTAGACACATGGGCATGTGACTGGCCGTGTGATCCAAGTCAGTAGCCTCCCTAATTTTCACACGGCCTAGCACACGGGCGTGTCTTGTGACCGTGTGGACAAGTCATTATGTATGCCCTGTTTTGACACGGCCTAGACACACAGCCTTGTCTAAAGACGTGTGAGGCACACGGCCTATTCACATGGGCGTGTGATCTGTACTACTTTGAAAAATTTTTAAGTTTTAAAAAAATTTGTATGAGCTCGGTTTAGTCTCAACCTCTTTCTAATGCATGCTTAAGGTCTCGATGACCTATATAAGGGACTTTACTATGAAGTATGACTACGATTTTGGATAAAGTTTATGAATGTTCGTAAAACGTTCTGTTTCATTCGGTAACACCTTTAACCCTAGTTCAGCTACAGATACGGGTTAGGGGTGTTACATTTGGTTGGTATCAGAGCTACAGTTTAGTCAATTTTAAGACTAACGTAGCGTATGTGAGTCTAGCTATACATGTCATATTTATGAACTACAATAGTGTGATGAATCCTAACAATGAAAATGTGTTTTTATATAGTAAATGGATCCTAAACGAGTCATAGCTGACGATGTTGACAGTAATGCACCTACTCCAATGCAAGGGACAGAGCCATCCGATTCTGGACTGGCTACGAGTAGCCATGATGGAGAGGCTAGACAAGTCTTCTATCAGATGATGAATGATTGGTTCACCCAATACATTACAACTAATCCGGCTATTCAACAACCCCCAACCCCGCCTAATCCTCCACAAGTTCCTGCTATGTCACAAGCTAATTTGAATTAGTTGATTAAGCCTTTGGTTGATAAGATTAGAAAGTTTGAGCTGAAGAATTCTGTGCTACAACAAATGATGATACAGAAAGAGCCGAGTTCTGGTTAGAGAATACAGTACGAGTGTTTGATGAATTGTCTTTGACTCCAAATGAATGCATAAAATGTGTTGTTTCACTTCTGAGAGATACGTTATATCATTGGTGGAAGACATTTATATCTGTGGTTCCGAGAGAACAAGTTACTTGGGATTTCTTTCAAGTTGAATTCTAAAAGAAATACATCAGTCAAAGATTCATTGATTAGAAACGTAAGGAGTTTCTTGAACTTAAACAAGGTCATATGTCTGTTACGGAATACGAGCGAGAATTTGTGATACCGAGTCAGTATGCAAGAGAATGTGTTTCAACCGAAGCAATCATGTGTAAGAGATTCGAAGATGGCTTGAATGAAGACATCAAATTGTTAGTCGGGATTTTAGAAATAAAAGAATTTTTTGTGCTTGTTGAATGAGCATATAAAGCTGAAGAGCTCGGGAAAGGTAAAAGAAAACTTGATTCTGAAGCTAGAGAAGTGAGAAAGGGATCTACAAGTAAATCATTTCAGTCTATGTCAAAGAAGTTTCGAGATGATTTTAGCTGTTCAAAGGCTAATGTGGGACATTCGAGTAGAGATCGTGCTAGATCGCATTCGAGTTTCAAAGCTCCAGCTACTTCCATTGCTAGTGTTGAAAATGTTAGATCTGATCGACTCGAGTGTAAACACTATGGTAAAAGACATCCCGGCAATTGTAGACTGTATGATCAGGTTTGTTTCAAATGTCGATCATTAGACCATTTTATCCGTGATTGCCCTGAGTCTGTCGAGCAAGAAATTACACAAAATTCAAGGCCAAGTGGCAATGCATCTTGTGGTAGACCTCCCAAAAATACGGGTAATGTGAGTGGTAGCCAGAAGGGAACTAAAGATACTGCTATTCGATCCGAGGCTCGTGTACCTACCAGAGCCTACACCATTCGAGCTCATGAGGAAGTTTCATCTCCAGATGTTATAATTGGTATTTTTACATTTTATGAGATCCTAGATTAACACATTCGTATATATGCATGAATTTAGTATCCAGTAAGACTTTTCCTGTAGAGTCTACTAAATTTGTGATTAGAGTATCGAACCCCTAGGCAAATATGTTTTGGTTGACAAAGTCTACAAGAATTGTCCATTAATATTTTGAGACATTTGTTTTTCAGCTGATCTGATGTTATTACCCTCTGATGAGTTTGATATAATTTTCGGTATGGATTGGTTAACTTTGCCTGATGCTGTTTTGAATTGCAAACAGAAAACTATTATTTTGAGATACAAGAATGATGAAATAGTTTGAATTGAATCTAGTGATTTAATTGGGTTACCGGCTGTGATTTCGTCAATGAGAGCTCTGATATTGTGAGAAAATGTAACGCCCCGAATTTGTGCCTAGAAGGAATGGGCCTTGAGTGTGGGAAAGCATAAAACTTTAAGTGTGTGATAAATATCACAAATTATGTGTAGCTTTAGTGGCTAAGTATTTGGGCATATTTGGGAGTGCTTGAGAAGCTTGGGTTCAAGTCTGGGTGTTTGCAAAAATTTTAATTTTTGGTCTCTTAAGTGAACCTGGATGTTAGCTTATAAGACTTATAACAATTAGTGTTTGTTTTATGACAAAAAGAGAGAAGGGATATAGTGGCAAGGTGGCCCTACATGTATGGAAAGGAGTCTAAAATTCGAGGCATGGCATACGCAATTGTATGTTTATTTTGTTGTTTGAGCTGGGGAGGTGTTGGAACTAGACTGGAACTCTGTGGTTGAATTGGTCATAAGAATTTGAATAGGGATTTGGAGTAAATCAAGGAGAAAATCAGTGGAGGGATTGGTGGAGTTTTTAAAGGATTTTGAAATGGGAGAAGTTGGAGCCGATTGGGGGAGTTTGTTTAGGCAAATTCGGCTAAGGGTCCATTATGGTGCAATTTTCAAAAATTTAGGGGTGTTGGGGTATCGAACTAGTATAGGTCATTAAGTAGTTTTCCATTTTGTTTCAGGGGCATTTCTTTTGGCGTTTTGTCATTCTAGTTATTGTGTGTTTTGTGTTTTGACCATTCGGGTCTTTCTCCTTCTCTGGTTAGTAATCTTCAAATTTCTATTGGTCACTTTGCCAAAATCCAAGTCATAAGGTATCGATTTCCTTTCCTCCTTGTTCTCAATATTGCTCTTCTCGTTACTTTATTCTTGCCTAGTTGAATTGTCTTTCTTTTCGTCAATTCTTCTTCTTTTTCTTCCTTTACCTAAACTGATTTCTTCCCATTGGTTTTGAAACACCCCTCACCCGTATCCAACGTCAGGACAGGGTTCGAGGTGTTATCGGACTTAAACATTCACAACATGCAAAACCCGGCCACAAAATTTTCACTAAAAATTAAAACATCTCAAACACATGCATATCATCCCTTATATAGGTCTTCGAAACCTATAACATACATTGGGGTGGTTCGGGACTAAACCAAGACCTTTGAAAATCTTTGGGCAACTTAACTAATTTTCTTGCTTCGAAGAGTCACACGCCCGTGTGGATTGGGCCGTGTGGTCAATTTCAAGGCTATTTTCCATGCCAATTGTCACCCTTAATTACCTATATACACTTATAAATTTTCATAGCAATTGACATGGCATATTTGAGTAATTATATATTCACAATCAAGACACAAGCATGGCATTCTTACAACAACACATAACGTATTACCAACCATGCATGGCAAACAAGCATATCCACAACACCAATATTAGACATAACATGAATAGCTAAATTTATAAGTCACAATCATTAGCTCACTAAAGACCAATATATTTGGCCAAATTATAATAACACATGTTATAAAACTAGGTCCCTATACATGCCACTGACTTGATAATTCTAGCACATGTGTTTATACTGTCAAGGTGTTGGCTTGATATTGTGATGCTGCCTCCGACGATCTCCAACCCCGAGTTAACCTGACAACACTAAAAGAAATGGAAAGGAGGGGGTAAGCTTTACGCTTAGTAAGCTCGCATGAAAATAATAAACAATTTACTAACATGCTTTCCATAGTAAAACTATCCCAATTGTACATTTACACATGTTTTGGTTAAGTTATTTTCTTGAGTCACAGTCATTAAATCATTTATATCTGGAGCTAAAGAACTCCAAATTAATATCCGTAAATTTTCCCAAGAACTAGACTCATATATATTTCCACCATAAAATTTTCAGAATTTTTGGTCCAACGACCATGTACATTTTATTATTTAAAGTCTTCCCTATTTTTCTCTTTGACAGTTTTGACCACTCTTCACTAAAATTTAATTATCTTTTGCTACCAAATTCAAATGAGGTTCTCATTTCTTTCTTATGAAATAAATTCAATAAGGAATCTAACCATATAAATTATGTTCCTTAACTATTTTTGTACAATTTTGAATGATTTTTACAATTCAGAATAGGGGATCACGAAATCAGTCTGAACTAGTCTTACAAAAATACAAATATCTCAAAATACAGAATTCTTTTGTTTTCTCTGTTTCTTTTATATGAAATAGATTCAATAAGATTTAATTACATATCTTATTCCAGTGGTTTTAGGGCATATCTTATTCAATAAGATTTATACATAGAACATTAAAAACGGAGCTCGGAATCACTTACTATTAAGCTTGAAAGCTTGGCCAAACCCTAACCATGGCTGCTCTTGGTACATTCTATTGTAGCAAGAAGAAAGGGACACATTTGGGGGTTTAAAATTTGTCTTTTAATTTATTTTATCCTTAAATGACCAAAATGCCCTTTTTTACTATTCTTTCAAATTTTACCCAACCAAGGCCATTTTTGTCCAAAAAGTTATAAAATGGTTTAATTATCATTTAAAGACCTCTCATTTAAAATTTTATGACAATTAGACACCTCTAACATGTAAAACTCAACTTTTGTACTTTTTACAATTTAGTCCTTTTTTCTAAATTTAGTGCCCAAGTGTCGAAATTTTCAAACGAAATTTTCACAAAATCATTCCGTGAAATCGTAGACCATAAAAATATAATAAAAATAAAATTTTCCTCATCGGATTTGTGGTCCCAAAATCACTATTCCGACTAAGCCCAAAATCGGGATGTTACAGGTTTTCTTTATGCTCTTCTCCATGTTTCCTATTTTTCTTAATGTGAGCCGAATTCAACCTCTCTTTCTCTGCCTTCATTCTTTCTTTTTTTCCCTTTTCTATTGATCAAACGTTTCAACCTACAAGCGTTCTGACGAATTAGTAAGTATACCATTTAGCGATCTGTCAACTTTGCTTCTTCTATTATCTTCTTTATACTGAATACACTTTCTCCTAATTCTCTATGATTGCTGAATGGTGACCCCCTTCTTCCATGATGTATGCAACGCCCCGAATTTGGGCCTAGAAGTATTGGGCCTTGTGTATGGGTCCATAAGGAGGTTGTATATAAGCATTTAATTGTACTAGGAAATGACACAATTAAATGTCCGCTTTGGTGGTTAATGGCTTAGAGAAGTGTTGGAGAAATCTTGGGTTCAAACCTGGGTTTTACCAAAAATTTTGGTTTTAAGTGAATAAAACCCTGGGTGCTTGGATGAAGGCCTTTTAAATTATTATGGTAAATAATGACACAAAGAAGCATGTGGTCTAGTGGTTGTGGCATCATTAAGGTTGCTAGGGAGCCTGGGTTCAAATCTTGGCTCTTGCAATTTATTTTGGTTTTTCTTTTAAAGGAACCTAGACTTTGGCCTATAAACCTTGTAATTAATTGAGGATATTTTGTGACACAGAAAGAGCCTGTGGTGGAGTGGTAAAGTGGCGTGTTGTGTAACTGTGAGGTCTGAGGTTGAAGTCTTGGGATGCATAATAGAGTATTTATTTTACTGTTTGAGCTGGGTAGGAGGTAGAGTTGAAATGGAACTCTGTGGTTGAAGTGGTCATAAAAAAATAAGGAATTTTCTTAATGGTTGAAAGTAATCCCACATCGGGAACCTAACATGGGAATTGGTAAGAAGCTGGCTTTAAATAGAGCGAAGAAGATGAGTTGGGGAGAGAAAAAGTGATTAAGACTCAATGCCGGATGTGCCAATGTTAGTGATCGTGGACTTCAACACGTTCTCATCAATAGATGTGTATTTCGCACTACTCTAGCTATAGAACGGCAAATGCCGGAATGCCGAAATACCGGTCACACGACGATGGTAGCCACACGAGCGTACGAGCACACGTGTGGGAGCTTTGACGTGATGGTTGAGGCCATCATGAGTGCTCTCATGGGCTTAGGTTGCTTTGGGCCATGTGGGCCTAATGGGCCCATGGGCCCAAATAGATAAATTGTATGATTGTGTAGTAAATATTGGATTGGACTATGTGAATCTTATATTTGTAGGCGAGTATTACTGAAATACCCCTATAGGATAGAATTACTGAAATGCCCCTAGAGGATAGAATTACTGAAATGCCCCTGTAGGGTAGAATTACTTAATACCCTTGGTTTACAAAATTACTAAAATACCCTCGATTAGCAAAATTACCAAAATACCCATGGTTTGTAAAATTATCAAAATACCTCTGGTTTGTAAAATTACCAAAATACCCCTAATTTATGAAATTATTGAAATATCCTTAACCTGTAAAATTACCGAAATACCCTCAACTTGTAAAATAATCGAAATACCCTTAATTTTTAAAATTACCAAAATACCCCTAATTTGTAAAATTACCAAAATACCATTATTTTAAAAATTACAGAAATACCCTTGATTTATAAAATTACAAAAATACCCTTGACTTTTAAAAATTATAGAAGTACCATCGGTTTGCAAAATTATCGAAATACCCTTGGTTTGTAGATTTACCAAAACACCCTTGTAGGGTGAAATGACTAAAATACCCCTAATAGGTAAAAAGACTGTTTTCCCCCTCTAGGGTATACGACTCACTGATAATACAATTTGATTGATTTGACTATATTTTGACTGAGAATGTATGACTGGGATTGGACTGTTGTGATTGTGATTTATATGATTTTGTATGTCATGTGCATATTTGCTGCATTCATATAATATTATGCTACACATGGGTGGGGATTATGAAATGGATGAAGAAATTGAGGATTGCATGGTTGCTTGATAACCGTGGATCCACCGATTGAGGATCGCATGGTTACTTGATGACTGTGGATCCATCGATTAAGGATCCCATGGTTACTTGATGACCGTGGATCCACCGGTGGCTTTTAAGCCCAATATATGATTATTGATGACTCTGTGTCGATCATTTTTACCCGAGGCTGTGTACTGACTATATTACCGTCGCTGATGGCTATGTGCCTAACATGATACAGCTACCAATGGCTTAAAGCCAATTATTCTGATTATGGCTTTGCGCCAACCTACATATGGCTCTGTACCAACCTAATTATGGCTGTGTGCCAAATGTATTTGCCTAAGGCTATGTGCTAATATATGATTAATGACGACTCTGTGTCGATCACATTTACCTAGGGCTGTGTGTCGATTATGTTATTCTAGTTGATGGCTATATGCCTAACATAATGCAGTTAGTGATGGCTTTGTGCCATTGTGCCATTCTGTTTATGGCTTCTAGCCATCCTATTATCTGGCAGTGTTGCTATGATGTTTACGGCTATCTGCTATCCTGTTTACGGCTTTGAGCTGTTCTATTGACTTAGTGCCACAACTGGTGCTAACATTGTAAGTGTAGGGATGGTGCGAGTGATTTATTCCTCGCAGGTAGTGCAGGGTTGGATGGGATGGGTTAGCATACATTTTAGCATTATGCATATGGTTTGATTCTGATAAGGGCTGAGACCCAAGTGATTTTGTAACGGGCTTAGGACCACTACAATTGTACTGACGCTGAGTTGGGCTTAGGCCCACATGATTCTATAAAAGGGCACAAGCCCAGTTTGATTTTGTTTCTGTCTGTTTACTAACTGTTTTATTTTAGGAGGGGATCACACACTGAGTTTTCATAAACTCACCCCGTTTATTAACTGTACAGGTAATCCCCAGCATTAGGAGGATCGGTGCTACGAGGGACTTGGAGGTGGCCACACTACTGCAATTGTTTCTGATTTTCTTTTAAGTTATCTATTTACAAGTACTTATATTTGATCTGGTTGTAACAAGGCGTCTTTTAATTTCTAGTTCTAAATTTGGAATTTTATATACTATTTTATAACTGCTGGAGTAGAACACGATTTTCTTTTCCAAAACAATAACTATTTTTCAAATTATCACGTTTCTGTAAAACTTTAAAGTAAGCTTCCAAAGCAAATAAAGTTTTAAAGGTAATAATGCTTTACAAGACAATTAATTTTAATAAACCAACGAAAACTGAGGTTTTCACAAGTTCTAAAATGGCCAGAGGTTTTAAATAGTAAGAAGGGTTTTCAATAAGAACATGGTTTTCAAAAAACACTTCAATGTGACACGTCAGATTTCGGCCATTGCGTCTAGGCAGGGTTTGGGGTGTTATAATGTATGTTCGTGGTTCCAAGTATTACTGAGGTGTGAAGGGCATAGAATGTTCTCGAAGCATCAGAACTCAGTCTTCCAATATTGAGTTAAGGTAATTTTGATACCTTATTGGTTTGGGTATAGGTCGATCACTCTTAGTTCTTTGAATATTATCTTTATGGGTTTTAGGCTATTTCTTAATGGGTTCTATCTATTAATCTCTTATGTGTGCAGTTAAGTGTCAGGGTACGTGTGATCAGCTTTAACCAATCTAGGTGTAATTAGCCACACTCCTTCTAGTCAAGGCTTTAGGTGTGAGCAGTTCCCTCAACTTCACGAAGAGGTGTGTAACTGTATGCCTTATTTTGATAATCGGTTGAGAAACTGAAAATGTATGTTGTTTGCTCTGCTATGACTGTATATCGGCAAAATGCCGAAAAGCCAGAAATATGACTTATGATGCCACACGAGCGTGCGATCGCGCGTGTGGTGAACCAAGCTCACGGAATGTGGGCATACAACGAGGAAGGCCACTATGAGCGAATTCGTGGGCTTAGGCCGTAGTGGGCCACTTGGGCCACGAAATGGACCGAATAGGCCCAATGGGTTCGTGGGCCCGCTTGTGTCAAATTAGCTGCTAGGTGGAATATGGTTCGGCTTGTCATGTCACGTACATGGCATAGGCCGTTCTGGGCCACGTTAGGCCGGACTGGGCCATGTGGGCCAAAGGGGCTCGTGGGCCCACACGAATAAAATATGCGGTAAGTGACTATTAATGAATCGGACTATGGCGTACACATAGCCGTATCTAAATTTGGTCTAAATGGGCCACACGTGCATGTGGGCCCACTTGGGTCGAGTAATAGGCCTTAGGCCCACTTGTATAGTTATGTTTGTTTAGGTTACTTAGGTCACTCGAGGCGACAATGGACCCTCAGTTGTAAAATACCCCTAAGTTGTGAAATTATCGAATTACCCCGACTTGTAAAATTACCGAAACACCTCCAATTTGTAAAAATTATTGAAATACCCTAATTTGTAAAATTATCAAAATACCCTTGATTTGTAAAATTACTGAAATATCCCCGATTGTAAAATTATTGAAATACCCCTGATTTGTGAAATTACCGAAATACCCTTGATTTGTGAAACTATCGAAATAACCCTGTGGGTTAGGATTATCGAAATACCCCTGTAAGATAGGATTATCAAAATACCCCTGTAAGGTAGGATTACCGAAATACCTTTGTAGGGTAAAATGACTGTTTTGCCTTAAAGAGTAAAATGACCATTTTGCCCTTATGGGTAAATGACTGACTTGGGCTATGACTAATTTGACTATGAATGTATGAGTGCATTTTAATTGACTTGACTATGGTTGTATGACTGATATGCTTTTAATATATGT
The DNA here is from genome assembly GCF_007990345.1 of Gossypium hirsutum. NCBI lineage: Eukaryota > Viridiplantae > Streptophyta > Magnoliopsida > Malvales > Malvaceae > Gossypium > Gossypium hirsutum. The sequence continues at coordinate 61,343,332 of NC_053431.1, forward strand.
TTAAATAATTGTTACTGAGTATGGCCATTCTACATACACGTGTGATGATTGAGTTTGACATACACGACATATTGCATGGGGTTGGGACATTGATATGGAGGAAGTCCTATTCTGATAGGGTCGCATGGGTCACACAGACGACTGTGGACCCAGTATTGATTTGTTAAGGTCATACAGGTTGCACAAGATGACAGTGGATCGACAGACGGCTTAAAGCTGCGTAATCTGATTATGACTCTCTGCCAACTTAAAAATGGCTCTGTGCCATCTTGACTATGTGCCAAACGTATTTACCTGTGGCTATGTGCCTAACATACTTATTGATGACTCTGTGTCTATCATATTTACCCAAGGCTGTGTGCCGATTATATTATTGTTGCTGATGGCTATGTGCTAAACATAATATAGTTACTGATGGCTTTGTGCCAATGATAATACCACTACTGAAGGCTTAGAATTGCATATATATTAGTATCTTTGCTGCGATTTTAGTTAGTATCGTAACCAGTGCTAACATTGGTGTGCTGGCTGGGGTGGTTGATTTTATCACCACTTAAGTGTAGGGTTGGTATGGGTGGTGTGTTGGCTGGATCAGGGTGGGATGCATCCTCATACTGTTCCATATTTGTTTATGAGATCTGTCATTGTATTGGGCTTAGGCCCACTTGTTCTGTTATTGGTTTTGGCTAGGCCTAATTGATTCTGTTACAGGCTATGACCCAAATGATATAGTAGTGGGCTTCGGCCCACGTATGCTTTGAATTGCACTATACTGTTACTGTTAAAAGGGCTTTCGCCCAGACTATTTTGGTTTCTATTTCTGTATATTGACTGCTACTCTAGTAAGGGGATTACAGATTGAGTTTTCATAAACTCACCCCGTTTATTAACTGTGCAGGTAACCCCCATCATTAGGAGGATCGGTGCTGCGAGGGACTCGGAGATGGCCACACGACTGCCTTTGGACTCTATTTATGTTTTAGATTCCATTTTGGGTTTTCAATTTTGTAATAAGGCCTCTTAAATTTTCCAGATTTTAACTTTGGGTTTTATTTACTTCGATTTATAACTTTTTTTAAACAACACTATGTTTCCGCAACATTCTCGGAACGGTTTCGCAACTTAGTTTTTAATATCACGTATTCGTAAATTAGTTACTTTTAAAATTAGCTTCCATAACTTCAAAGAAATTTTGGGAATAGAGTTAATAACTTTTCAATGTACCACTTAATAAAATAAACTAGCGTAACTGGGATTTTACTCAAGTTTTCAAACAAGAAGGGTTTTCAATGAAAACATAGTTTTCAAACAACACTTCAATGTGACATGTTAGATTCAGGCCTAACTTCTAGGCCGGGTATGGGGTGTTACAGAAAAGGTTGTGAAGCTTACTTTGCCTATGTGATTGATTCGAAAGTGTCAGAAAATAGAGTTGAATTAGTGCCTGTTATCTATGAATTCCCTAATCTGTTTCTTGAAGAACTTTTGGGATTACCTCTAATACGGGAAGTTGATTCTGACATTGAGTTAGTATCGGGAACTACTCTGATTTTGATAGCTCGTATAAAATGGCTCTAACTGAATTAAAAGAATTAAAGTCTCAGTTGCAAGAATTGACCGATAGAGGGTTTGCTAGACCAAGTTTCTCACCTTGGGGTTCTCCTGTTTTGTTTGTGAAAAAGAAAGACGGCACGATGAGAATGTGTATTAATTATCGTCAGTTGAATAAAATGACTATCAATAATAAATACCTTCTACCTCGAATTGATGATTTGTTTGATCAGTTGAAAAGATCTACCTATTTTCAAAGATAGATTTGAGATTTGGTTATTATCAGTTGCGAGTAAAAGGCTCAGGCATTCCAAAAACTGCATTTAGAGCGAGGTACGGCCATTATGAGTTCTTAGTTATGCCTTTCGGATTAACAATGCACCTGCTATCTTTATGGATTTGATGCACATAATTTTTAGACTGTATTTAGATCAATTTGTTGTCATATTCATTGATGGCATATTGATTTATTCACATGATGAATCTGAGCATGCCGAGTGTTTGAGAATAGTATTACAGACTTTGTGTGATAAGCAATTATATGGGAAGTTTAGCAAATGTGAATTCTAGTTACAAGAAGTCTGTTTTCTGGGCCATATTGTACCAGCATCAGGTATTCGAGTTGATCCGAGCAAAATTTTAGCTATTTTGGATTGGAAGCCCCCGAGAAATGTCTCCACAGTTCACAGTTTTCTAGGACTTATCAGTTATTATAGACGGTTTGTAAAAGGCTTTTCTATTATTGCAACTCCATTAACGAAATTGCTTCAGAAAGATGTGAAGTTTGAATGGTCCGAAAAGTGTCAGAAAAGCTTTGATCAATTGAAAGCCCTATTGACTGAAACTCCATTGTTAGTACAACCCGAATCGAGTAAAGAATTTTTAATCTATAGTGATGTTTCATTGAATGGTATGGGATGTGTTTTGATGTAGGAAGGAAAAGTCATTGCTTATGCTTCGAGACAGTTAAAGCCGCACAAAAAATGCTATCTGATGGACGATCTAGAATTAGCTGCGATTGTGTTTGCTTTGAAAATTTGGCGCTACTATCTATTTGGTGAGAAATGTCATGTATATTCTGATAATAAGAGTTTGAAATATATGATAACTCAGAAAGATCTAAATCTACGACAAAGAAGGTGGTTAGAATTGCTAAAAGACTATGAGCTTGTGATTGATTTTCAGCTGGGTAGTACGAAAATGTATAGCTTTATTGGTGGCCTGGTATGAAGCGTGATATCTCTGAATTTGTTACAAAATGCTTAATCTGTCAGCAAGTTAAAGCTGAACATCAAGTGCGCTTTGGTTTGTTACAACCGATTATGATTCCCGAATGGAAATGGGATAGAGTGACGATGGATTTTGTTTCGGGTTTGCCCCTATCCCCGAGAAAGAAAGATGCAATCTGGGTTGTAGTTGATCGATTGATGAAATCTTCTCATTTTATTTAGATACGATCTGATTACTCGCTTGATAAGTTAGTTGAGTTATACATTTTCAATATTGTGAGATTGCACGGTGTGCCATTATCTATTGTGTTAGACAAAGATCCGAGATTCACATCGCGATTTTGGAAGAAATTGCAAGATGATTTGGGTACAAAATTACACTTCAGTACTGCTTTTCACCCGCAAACAGATGGTCAATCCCAGCGGATTATTCAGATTCTTGAAGATATGTTGAGATGTTGCATTCTTGAGTTTGAAGGTATGTGGGAACAGTATTTGCCTTTGATTGAATTTGCTTATAATAACAGTTTTCAATCGAGCATCAAAATGGCACCAAACGAAGCCTTATATGGTCACAAATGTCGTTCACCTTTGTATTGGACTGAGCTCAGCGAGAATAAGATTCACGGGGCTAATTTGATAAAAGAGACTGAACAGAAAGTAAAAGTGATCCGAGATAATTTGAAAACAACTTCCAATCATCAGAAATCATATGTAGATTTGAAACAAAAAGATATTGAATTTGAAATCAGTGACAAAGTATTTTTGAAAGTCTTACCGTGGAAGAAAGTACTCCGATTTGGCAGATAGGGCAAATTGAGTCTGAAGTTCATCGGGTCGTATGAGATTATCGAACATATCGGGCCGGTTGCTTATAGATTATTGTTGCCACCTGAGCTAGAAAAGATTCATAATGTATTCCACGTATCGATGCTTTGACGATACAGATCTGATCCTTCATATGTGATTCCTCCATCTGAGATAGAGATTCAGTCTGATTTAACCTATGATGAACTAATCCTTATTTTGGCTCGTTAGATTAAAAAACTACGAAATAAGAAAATTTTGTTGGCAAAAGTGATGTGGCATTGACACGGTGTTGAATAGGCCACGTGGGAGCCTGAAAATGCTATGAGACAACAATATCCGAATCTGTTCAATGGTAAGATTTTTGGGGACGAAAATCCCCAAGGGGGAGAATTGTAACAGTCCGGTTCAGTCCTTAGTCAGAATAGTGGTTTTAGGACCAAAAATCTGAGTCAGAAAAATAGTTTAATATTATTTTCTGTGATTATAATATGTGAATTGACATGTGTGAAAGTTTCATATGAAAATTTAATCGTTTGTGTGCTTAATTTGATAAAAGGACCTAATCGCATAAAATGTAAAAATTGCATTCTATTTGTTAAAGTTCTTAATTGCTATGTCTCTTTAATCGTGAGGTCCTTATATGGTTATTTGACCATTGAAAGTTTGAGTGGACAATTATGGCCTTTATATTAATGTTTTAAATGTTTATAATGCAAGGGTAAAATGGTAATTAATGAATTAATATATGATTTATTAAACAAAACATAAAAATTAGGCCATTTTTATGTTCATTTAGTCGAATTCATCAAAGAAAAAAAGAAAGAAAAGAACTCTTAGGGTTTCGGCCTTTGATTGTTGATTGAGGTATGTGTTTTGATCCGTTTTCGATAATTTCTACATTTTTGCAATCATTGCTTTGTATACTACCAAGCCCATGTCTTAATTTCTTATTTTTTGATGATTTTGAGTTGAGCCCTTGATGAAATTTTGAGTTTTTTGTAGTTGATAGAAAATGAAAGATGAATGTTGGGCTAACATGTTTTGTCTTTGAATTTTTGATGAATTTGAGTAATTTGGGCTAAATTATAAAAATAAGATTTTGAGGGACTAAAATATGAAATAAATGAAATATGTGGGCTTGTATGAGCTATAGGAATATTCGGCCAAGCATATGTCTAAGGAAATTTTGAGTATTTTGTGATTCTGTGAATTAGGGACTAAATTTATGAAAATGTGAGGGCTAATTTGTAAAATCCCCTAAATATGAGTTTTTGGATTTATTTGAATGATTTGGTGAATAAAAGAGTTAAATTTGAATTTATATAGATCAAGAACTAAAGAAAACGAAATTAGATCGAGGAAAGTCGAAAGTCGTAGGGTAATCGATTCCGTGTATCCGAATCCGTACGAGGTAAGTCTGTATACAAATAAATGTATTTGAAATGATTTATTTGAGCTTATATGCTATTGAATAATGATGAATAGCTTAATGCATTGAATATAAGTTATCCGAGAGAGTATCGATAAAGTTCCAACGTCAGAAAAGCCCTGTACGAACCATAGGAATAGTTAGGATACATATGTCATGACATAGGATCCGATATGTGTTTTCATGTAAGACTACATTTGGGATGTTGGCATCATATTTGATTTTGTGTATGACCCTGTCTGAGACAGTGGCATCGATATTTGATTACATGTAAGACCACATCTGGGGCGTTGGCATTTTACAAACTTTTTGAGTTATCCACATATCCTTATGATTTCGAATGGTTCAACGGGCATTCTGAGAAACGAATGATTATAGGAGATATGTATCCGATTCAGGTATGTTCAAAATGTATACTATGTTTGAGAATAAAAGGTAAGTCTATGTACAAGTGATGATATGTCGTATAAGTGTGAGAAAATATGCTATATGTGTAAATGAATTAGGAATATGTAAAATGTATATGAACTATGTGGTATGAGATAGTATTTGGCCATGGAGTATATGTAATTTGATAATGCTATAAAGTTTTGAATGATAAGTTTATTTGTATATGGCTTACTAAGCTTTTGAAAGCTTACTCTGTTTGTTTTTCAACAGTTTTTTAGATATCGAAGCTACTGGGAGCTCGAGGATCATAGAGGATCATCACCACACTATCGAAATATATTTTGGTACCTTTCGAAAATGTATATATTGAAGTATGGCATGTATAGGCTAGAATTGTGTGAATATGTTTGGTAATGTATATATTTAGCCATCTGATTTGGTTTGGTTTTGCTTGTGTATATGAATGTATTTTTGGTATGAATCATGTGATGTAATTATACTAATATGATATGTTCTTAAATGGCCAAGAGAATAGGTCATTTTGGGTAATGATAACTGCTTATTTTGGAGTTTGGTAAGTTTTGGCATGAGATTGAATGAAGTAAATTAGGATTGTGGATTATATGTTTTGGCATGATTTTGGCTCATGATTTGGTATGCTTTGGAATGGTGAATAAGCATGAATTTGGTTGGTAATTATTTGACATGATTGGTGTATGTATTGGTTGTGAAACAGTTGAGCATTTGGTATGCAATTGATGTTTATTTGCTGCTTGTAGGGAGGACCCTTAATGGGTGCCAAATTGGCCTTGTAAATGGCCTATTTTTCCCCACATAAGCAGAGACACGAGCGTGTGTCTCAGCCGTTTTGCTCGAGGGCCATTTCAAAATGAGCATGGGCAGACCACACGGGCGTGTGCTAGGCCGTGTGGCCAAGTCAGTTTCAACCACGACCTAGACACACGGGCGTGTGACAGGCCGTGTGATCCAAGTCAGTAGCATCCCTAATTTTCAAGCGGCCTGGCACACGGGTGTGTCTTGTGACCGTGTGGACAAGTTATTATGTATGCCCTGTTTTGACACGGCCTAGACAGATGGGCTTGTCTAAAGCTGTGTGAGGCACATGGCCTATTCACACGGGCATGTGACCTGTACTACTTTGAAAAATGTTTTAGGTTTTAAAAAAATTTGTATGAGCTTGGTTTAGTCTCGACCTCTTTCTAATGCATACTTAAGGTCTCGATGACCTATATAAGGGACTCTATTCTAAAGCATGATTACAATTTTGGATGAAGTTTATGAATTGTTCGTAAAATGTTCCGTTTCATCCAGTAACACCTTTAATCTAAGTTTGGCAATGGATACGGGTTAAGGGTGTTACAGTCAGTCTATCCCATTTCCACTCTGGTATCATCATTGGTTGTAGTAGTCTCGAAGGCACTTGATGTTCGACTTTGACTTGTTGACAAACTAAGCATCTTGACATAAACTCTAAAATGTCTCGTTTCATACCTGATCACCAGTACAACTGTTTCAAATCATTGTACATTTTAGTACTCCTCGGATTAACAAATAAACAACCACTATATGATCCATGTAGAATTTTCTGAATGAGCTCGAGATTCTTTGGTACACATATTCTATTTCAAAACATCAAATAATCATCGGGTCCGATTTGACAGTCTGAATCAGTAATGGACTTGCATTACACTCTTTTACCTTTCAGTTTAGTATCACATTTCTGAGCTTCACAAATTTGCTGAATAAATAACGGTTTAGCTTTTAACTCAGCTAAAATCGAACCATCGTCAGTCAAGGTTAACTGTGTGTTCATCGCCCATAAAGCAAACAAAGATTTTCTACTCAGGGCATCTGCAACTACTTTTGCTTTCCCTGGATGATAATCTATCAGTGACTCATAATCTTTCAACAACTCGAGCCATCTTCGTTATCGTAAATTCAAATCTTTATGAGTCATTAAATACTTCAAACTCTTGTGGTCGGTAAAGATATGGCACTTCTCATCGAATAAATGACGTCGCGAAATTTTCAGAGCGAAAACAATAGCGGCCAACTCTAAGTCTTGTATCAGATAATTCTTTTCATGCAGCTTTAACTATCTAGAAGCATAAGCTATCACTTTGCCCTCTTGCATCAAAACACATCCCAAACCGTTCAATGACGCGTCGCTGAAATTTACAAACTCTTTACCCGACTCAGGTTGAACTAGAACTGGTGCTTCTGTTAACAATGCTTTCAACTATTCAAGACTCTATTGACATTTCTCAGACCATTCAAACTTCACATCTTTCTGTAGTAATCAAGTCATCGGTGTAGTAATAATAGAAAATCCTTTTGCAAAACGTCGAAAGTAGCCAACTAATCCCAGAAAAATTCTAACTCCGGATATGTTTCTTGGTGGTTTCCAGTCAACAACTGCTGAAATCTTATCGGATCAACTCGTACACCTTTCACTGAAACAATATGTCCCAAAAATCCAACTTCTCGAAGCCAAAACTCGCATTTACTGAATTTAGCAAACAATTGCTTATCTCTCAAAGTTTGTAATACAATTCTTAAATGTTCAATATGCTTAGATTCATCTAAGGAATAGATCAGAATGTCGTCAATGAATACAACAACAAATCTATCTAAATAAGTCTAAAGATTTGATTAATCAAATCCATAAAAACTGCAGGAGCATTAGTTAATCAAATTGGCATAACAAGAAATTCATAATGCCCGTACCTTGTTCTGAACGTAGTTTTCGGCACATCCAAATCTTTAACTTGCAACTAATAATAACTAGATCTCAGATCAATTTGCGAAAATACTATTGCTTCTTTTAACTGATCAAACAAATCATCAATTCTTGGCAATGGATACTTATTCTTTATCGTAACCTTGTTGAGTTGACGATAGTCAATACACAATCTCATCGATCTATCTTTCTTTTTTACGTACAAAACTGGTGCACCCCAGGGCAAAAAACTAGGTCATAGAAAGCCTCTATCTGTTAACTCTTGGAACTGAGATTTCAACTCTTTCAATTCCGTCGAAGTGATTCTGTACAAAGCTATCAATATTGGTGATGTTCCCGGTATTAATTCAATAACAAACTCGACTTCTCTAATTGGTTGTAACCAAGGTAACTCTTTTGGAAACACATCCGAATACTCACAAATTACTGGCACTAATTCAATCTTCGATTTAGACACTTTTGTAACCAGTACATATGCAAGGTAACCATCACAACCTTTTTGCAGATATTTGTAAGCTAACATCAACGATATCACAACAGGCAACTCACTCGATTCATTAGATTCAGTTCGAAGGATCTAATTATTCTGACATTTCAATTCAATAGTCTTTCATCTACAATTCATAACAGCATCATGCAAGAATCACATCAAATTCATCAAACAGTAAAAGCATCAAAATTCCCAGAAAATAGTAACCCTGAGCCATTAAAGGAAAATTTTTGCAAACTTTATCAATTAGAACATACTTGACTAAGGGGTTCGATACTTTAATCCCAACAGGAAAACTCTTACTAGACACTAAGTTCATACAGACATATGAATGAGTCGATCCAGGATCAATCAAGGCAATTACATTAGTGTCATAGAGAGAAAATGTACCAGTGATAACATCTGGTGACGACACATCTTCGCGAGTGTGAATAGCATAAGCTCTGGCTATTGCTCTATCCTCGGATCTTACAGCAGAATTCTTTGTCGGTCCTTTGCTACTAGTCACATTTCCAGTATTTCTAAATGGTCTCCCTCTAGTAGCTGTGTTACTCGATCTTACATTCTAATATCTATCTTTCTTGGGTAACTCAAGACAATCTCGAATGAAGTGATCTTGCGAGCCTGGAAACACAAAAATTTACACACTTTTTCATACCCTTTTTAACTTAAATTCATGCGAATTCGGTTAAATTCTTGTTGAAAAATAATTATTTTTATAAAATAATTAAAGTGCACTTAAAATATGAACATGTTGAAATTTAGTTAATTTTATAATTATTTTTGATGAATTTTGGTTATTTTCGACAAATTTGCACAAAGGGCGAAAAATGGCTCGACAAACACTGCCAGAAGCACGAAATCGAGAAGCAATTTGAAGTATCGAGGCAAATTAATTTCCAGCCTAAGATAGTCCAAAATTATATGTATTAAATCATAATATGATTAATTTTAATTTATATCCAAGTTAATTTGTGTTAATAGATTATTATTAATTAATTATGAAAAAATGGTCCTATTGAATCGAACCGAGTGAACTGAACAGGCCAAGGAGAGGACAGCCCAAAACCGTCCAAGTGCTGACCCAATTCAGCTCATTAGCTGATTATTTAAGCTACAAAGAAGCCCTTGAAGACTAGTTCAAATTACGAATCAACCCCTCCATAATTGAAGGCTTTAAAGATTTGCCCTAAGCCAAATTTAGCAAAGTTGAAGTCATCAACTTTGCCACATAGATGGCCGGCCAAAGGGTGGCTCTTTGGCTGCTATTTTTAGTAAATTTTAGCTGCCACATTCAGCTATAAAAACCCCTTGGCTGATCATTCAAGGTATCCCTCATTCATTTACATCTCTTATCTCCTCTTTCACTTTCTCGTCTCATTTTCCTTTCAAAGTCCCTTGCTCATGTGCCGATTTCTCCCATTGAGAAAGGATTCTTCTTCAGCTATTTTGGAGCAGCAATTGAGTGTTCATAAAATTCTTGATCGGCGAGGACAACAAAGAAGGAAGAACGGAGCAACCTAGTCAAGCCACGAAAAAACAATAGATTTAATTCTTATTCCCTATCTCTTTAATTTTTGTTGTTGTTATGATGAACATATCTGTAAATATTTATGTTGTTGGAATGGTTAATTTAATCAACTTAGCTTGAATTTAATTTGTGTTGGTTTGATTGCATTTCATCTGCTTAAATTATTAAAATTGTGTTTATGCTGTTATAGGCCTCGGTAAAATGCTTGATTATGTAAAATCATGCCTAAGTTATTCTTGCATTACAATTGTGAGGTAGCTAATGAATTAATTATTTAAACGGATTGAAATTGTAATTAATGGACGCAATACTTAATCAGTGCATGTTTATTCTTCTAAGGTAGCTGAAGGTTAAATTAGCATTGTATCTGGTGATACATTTGCCTTGCATAACTTGCAAGATTATTGTGATTAAACTGTTTCAAGTTAAGGATACCTTGTTACCTCACATAGTCTTTTATGTTCTTATTAGATTTAATTAATCGTTTGAATTGACTTAAGGATATGTAAGAGATTAGTGCAATAACATGTTTGCTTATTAAAATTTGTTTAATCATTTGAATTAACATAGGGATATGATAAGAGGTGAATGGATTTGTGTAGGGGAATGTGTTCATAAGTTAGCAAATTACCGAGTTGTCGTGAATTTATTCGTAACAGCATAAGCATGAGTTTAATAATTCTAAGTTAAAGAAATGTAATTAATCCAACACAATTATGTCATCTTGATTAAATCATATTTTGAAATCGGGCATTAGAGATTTATTTCTTTAGTTTACTTGGTTTAAAATCTTAGTTTTTAATCACCTTCTTCAAAGAAAATATTTTTCTTCACCAAAGTGTTTTAGATAGCATTCATAACTAATTTTTTTCACAGTCCCTATGGATACGATAACTCGACATTTACTTGTCACTTTATTACTTGTTGCGATTGTGTACACTTGCACATTTCCGTCGTTCCAAGTTTTTGGCGCCGTTGTCGGGGACTGTTTTAAAAAGTCATTATTTGTGAATTTTTTAGTTTATATTTTGGTTTATTTTTTCTATTTAAATTCAAACTTAATTAATTTTTCTGTGATTATTTTAGGTGTTTATCAGTATTGACCGAATCATCGATTTACTCCCTGTAGACCTTGAGATTGAATGAACTTTCCAATAGCAAAGAATACAAGCAAATTAGAGAAGGACCAAAGAGATGAACTTCTAAAATCCGAATCAAGGAAACAGAGCAAACCTTGCTCAAAATCCTATACTTATTGTTGATGATAGGGAAAGAGCTTCACGATAGTATGTCGTGCCAGTATTTAATGATCTTAATCTAGGTATTAGGAGACCCAAAATTGAGGCACAATAGTTCGAGCTGAAGCCAGTTATGTTCCAAATGCTTTAGACAGTGGGCCACTTCAGTAGAATGCCTACCGAAGATCCTCACCTACACTTAAGACTGTTTATGGAGGTGAGCGATTCTTTCAATTTAGCCGAAGTACCCGAAGATGCATTACAATTGAAGTTGTTCCCATATTCACTAAGGGATAGAGATCGAGCCTAGTTGAACTCATTGCCACTGAATTCAATTTCCACATGGCAAGAGTTAGCAGAAAGATTCCTTATGAAGTATTTCCCGCCTAGCAAGAATGCTAAGTTGAGGAACGAGATCACTGCTTTCCAACAAATGGATGATGAGCCCTTGTATGAGGCATGGGAAAGGTACAAAGGGTTATTATGGAAGTGCCCTCATCATGGAATCCCATATTGCATCCAACTTGAGACATTTTATAATGGTCTCAATGCTCACACGAGGATGGTAGTAGACACTTCTGCTAATTGTGCTCTCCTTTCTAAGTCTTATAATGAGGCTTATGAAATCATTGAGAGGATTGCTAGCAACAATTACCAATGGCAAACCAATCGAGCAGCATCAAGAAGATGAGTTGCTAGAATACATGAAGTAGACGCTCTCACTTCACTCGCATCTCAGGTGTCTTCAATATCCTCAACGCTTAAAAATCTTACTACTAATGGGTATAACAGTTTTGCAGCATAGCCACCTAACCAATTTGAAAATATAGCCTGTGTCTATTGTGGGGAAGGACATATGTTCAAAGAATATGCATCAAACCTAGAATCCATGTACTACATAGGTAACCAGAACCAAAATCGAGGAAGGCAAGGACTACAATCTAATATCTATAACCCATCATGGTGAAACCACCCGAATTTTTCCTAGAGTAACCAAGGGGTTGGAACCAGTAATACTTACGCCCAACCTAGATCGACCCAGCCACCTAGTTTTCCCCAATATACTTAGAAACCAACCCAAGTTGAACCATCTAATGGCTTAGAAAATCTATTGAAGGCATACATGGCCAAGAAGGATGCCTTAATCCAAAGCCAAGCAGCTATATTGAAAAACCTAGAACACCAAATGGGCCAGCTTGCAACTAAACTCAAGAACCGACCACAAGGTGCTTTACCTAGTGATACAGAGAATCTGAGGAATTTGGGAAGGAACATTGCAAAGCGTTGACATTGAGTAATGGAAAGATAGTAGAACCCAACACCATCAAACCTGAAAAGGAGCAAGCTGACGCTCAAGATTCAGAGGAAGTTTAATCGAGTGTTGAAATTCTAGTTTCACAAGAACCAGACTCTACAAAACCCAGTAAGGTAATTTCAGAACCAGCTAATTCTAATCAACTAATAACTCCGTTAGATGCAAAATTGCCATAAAAAACGAATCAACCAGTTCCAGTAAAGAAACCACCACCCTACCCTCAAAGACTTCAAAAGCAAAAGCAAGATATTCAATTCAAGAAGTTCCCAGACATTCTCAAGTAACTTTATATCAACATCCCGTTGGTTTAAGCACTTGAGCAAATGCCGAACTATGTCAAATTCATAAAGGATATCCTATCTAAAAAATGAAGACTCGGAGAATTTGAGACGATAGCTCTGACGAAGGAATGTAGTGCATATATGTAAGACAAACTACCTGTAAAGTTGAAGGATCTTTGATGTTTTACCATATCTTGATTGTTCTGCAGTATCCGATTTAGAGGATTTAATAGTGGAGAATGAGATCAACTTCATTGAGGATCCGTTGGAACAAATTTTGACATTAGATCCTCCGAATGATGAAGAGGAGGATGAGTACTTAGTGTTGTTAGAAGCTAATCAAAAGGGATTTAATTCGCAATCTTGTTTTGAATCTTTGGAATTAGAGAAAAGGGATTATGCCCAAATAAAAGCGTCAATTGAGGAGCCACCTAAATTAAAACTCAAGGTACTACCTTCACATCTAAAATATGTTTATTTAGGTAACGCTTCTACTTTGCCTGTGATTGTTTCAGCAGAATTAACTAGTGAGCAAGAAAAAAAACTCATCTTGGTGTTGAAACAATTCAAGAAGGCTATCAGATGGACCATAGTCGATATTTCACGAAATTAGTCCATCTGTATGCATGCATAAGATTATCTTGGAAGATGGCGAAAAAAGGACGATCGATGGACAACAAAGACTGAACCCCATCATGAAGGTCAAGAAAGAAATCATCAAGTGGTTAGATGCGGGTATAATCTACCCCATCTTAGACAGATCATGGGTAAGTCTAGTCCAGTACGTGCCAAAGAAAAGAGGTATCACGGTCATTGAAAATGAGAATAACAAGTCGATACCAACTAGAACGGTTACGGGATGGAAAATTTGCATCGATTACCGGAAGCTGAACAAGGTGACTAGGAAAGATCACTTTCCTTTGCCATTTTTGGACCAGATGCTGGATAGACTCATGGGGTGAGACTATTACTGTTTTCTCGATGGATACTCAGGGTATAACCAGATTACAATAGCACTGAAATATCAACTCTAGACAACATTTGCTTGCTCGTACGGTACATTTTCCTTTAGGCACATGCCATTTGGTGTATGTAATGCACCTATTACATTTCAAAGAGGTATGATGTCCATTTTTACTAACATGGTTGAGAAGTATTTGAAAGTTTTTATGGATGATCTTTCAGTATTCGGAGATATTTATGACGATTTCTTAGCCAGTCTAGCCAAGTTACTAAGGCAATGTGAAGAAACAAACTTGGTACTCAATTGGGAAAAGTGTCATTTCATAGTACAAGAAGGGATTGTTCTAGGGCATCAGATAATGAGACATGGAATTGAGGTAGATAAAGCAAAGGTAGATGTTATTGAGAAACTCCCACCTCCAACATCTATAAAGGGTGTTAGGAGCTTTTGGGGCCATGCTAGTTTCTATCGAAGATTCATCAAGCACTTCTCCAAAATTGCTAAACCCTTATGCAAGTTATTGGAGAAGGACACGACGTTCAAATTTGATGAAGAGTGCTTAAGAGCTTTCAAAGATTTGAAGAGTCGGCTAGTTACGGCACCCATAATCGTCACACCTGTGACAGCCAAAATTGACCCTAGCCGGGAAGTGGTTTCGGGACCGCTAAACCGAGTCACCGAAAGGTTTGAATGTGATGTTTATTGTCTAGAATATGTAATCATGAATGTGTAAAAATTTCAAGCTTCGATTTAGTCGATTGCATGTGAATTTAGTCAATAGGACTTATATGAGAAAATTTTAAAATGTGATAGGTCAATGCATGAGGACCTATTAGTGCATGTGGAAGAAAAAGGGGACTTGCATGTCAAATTCCCCCTCCCTAATATGTAGTGGCCGGCCATGCTATAGGTGGAAACATGTCTCCAACATGTTATGCTAGTGATGCATGTTAAGAAAAATAAAATAATAAGCATGGTGATTAAATAATGAAAGGAAGGGTGATGGAAAAAAAAAGTACATGGTCTCACCCCCCCTTGTTGCCGTGAATTGAAGAAAGAAAAAAAAAAAGAGAGTTCATTCTTGAACATCCTTGGCCGAATAGAGGAAAGAAAGGAAGGGGAAAAAGGCTTGAGAAAATCGGCTATGGTGGTTGTTAGACTAAGGTATGTTTGATGTTGTCTTTGAGATGCATGCATGTTTTAAATAGCCCATGTTTAAACCTTGAATCTTGTTGATAACATGAGCAATCGGTCATGAGAAAGGGTTCAAGGAATGGTTGTTGTTCATGTTATTTGGATGAGAAATGGTGAGTTTTGTTGTTTCATGTTAAAGTTAGGTGAATGATGATAGAGGAGTGTTTGAACTATAAAAAAAAAATAAATCGGCTACCTTGTTATGAGCTAGGGCCGAATGTGGGTTTGGTTGTGTTTGAATATTACATGCTTGGTAGAATGGTGGATGAAGGTGCCGAATGTATGTTGGATTGATAGAGTCTCCAAATTGATTTTTTTGTGTGCATGCATGACCGAATATACGTGGTCACATGAGTAAGGAAATGAGTTATTTGATATGTGGTAAAAGTTAAGTACTAAATCGAAGGTTGCTAAAATTGCCATTTCTTAGCCGAATATGTGCTTGATCAATGAAGGAATTGTTGAAGAACATAGGTGAACTTGGTGAGGGCAATCGGCCTAGTGTATAAATGATATGAAGATTTTAGGAAATTGTTTTGGTTAGGTGTATGTATGATTAAGTATATTCGGCAATATACTTAAAGTGGGTACATGATATTACATTATAATTATTGAGTTTGAGTATATGGATATGTGTATATGTGGTCATATAATGACATCTTGGTTTGAAAATTTAATGATGTGTGTTTGCCGAATGTGATAAATAAATTCATGTTATTGAGTTAAGTATTGAATACTCTTATTTGTATTATTTAAGCTCAAGAACCTAAAGGAGAGGCGTCCAACAAGGGGAAATCGAAGGTCATCGAGTAGCCGACTCGGAATTATTTTACCCAACATAAAGTAAGTCATTAAGCATGTAGTGGGTAGTATTTCAAATGGTCATAATGTGTATGTATGGATGCTGATTGGAATGAGTAAATATACATATATATATGCATGTACGTATGTGATGATGAAATTGTTGAATGAGTGAAAAGAGGTAAGATGTACTGAGTTGTTGATCTCGGCACTAAACGTGCGGGATAACCATTTATGACCATGAGATTGGCGCTAAGTGCGCGGGATTAAATTGTACAGCACTAAGGGTGCGATTTGACTATGTTGCACTAAGTGTGCGAAATGAATATGATGCACTAAGTGTGCGAATTGACCATGCGGCACTAAGAGTGCGAGTCTGACTATGTAGCACTAAGTGTGCGATTTGATTACGTGGCACTAAGTGTGCGAGATGATTATATAGCACTGAGTGTGCGGGCTCAATATACATTTGTGAATCATTATGGACACTATGTGTGCGACACTATCGAGTCGATCGCGGACAGCGGGTCGGGTAAGTGTCTTAAGTACGTGGCTAATAGGTGCTATGCTTATACTTGGTGTTGAGCTCGGTAAGTTCGAACCTATGTGACAAATATACTTGAAGTCACGTACATAAGTTTTATCGTAGGATGGGTGAAAGGCCGTATAGTCGTTTGATTGTAACGAAAATAAATCGATTTATGAGATTGCTTCAATGTCCTATTGATGAGTATATAGAATGTGAATGCATGAATTGATATGAAATTGAATTGATAGGTTGGAGGAACTATGGTATGGTTCGGTATGGATGGAGTAAATTGTCTCGCTCCATTTTGTTTCATCTTGTGATAATGTTGTTGATAGATGGTAGTGCATTGCTTATGACTTACTGAGTTATAAACTCACTCGATGTTTCCTTGTCACCCATTATAGGTTGCTTGGACTCATCTATTTTTGCGGGGTCGGGCCGTCATCGAAGTCATCACCGGATAGCAAGTTTTGGTACTTTCTTCTTAGTGTGTTTAGAAGATCATTTTGGCATGTATAAGCTAGTACGTTGTGTTTGAATTATGGCATGTAAACTTTAAGCCATGCGAAAATGGCACGAATGTTAGTTTGAAGTGGATCAAGGGTAGGCATGAAATGGACCTAGTTACTTTCGTAACAAATGCTGGCAGCAACAGTGTCATGAGATTGAAAAATCACTAAAAATAGTAGGAGTGGAATTAATTGATGAGTAAATTATGTAATCGAAGCTCGATGAGTCTGCTTTCATGAGGAAGTAACGAAAGGATCATATGGGCAGTATATTAAGAGATATTCAGATTTTAGTGGGACAGGGCCAGAACGGTTTCTGGAATCCCTGCTCCGACTTTGGAAATTCACTATAAATTGACCAGAGATAATTAGGGGTCATACCATATATGTATGGATTCCTCTCTGAGTCTAGTTTCCATAGAAACAAACGGCATCAGTATTGAAGCTCTGTGCAGAGAGATATCCCAGTCGTAATGGGAAAAGGTCAGTGTAGTCGACCCCTGTAACATGGGAGACTTTGACTAATAAACTGTACTAGTTGGCCCGACCAAAAATTCTAGAAAAAAATCCATAGGTGGGGACATGAGTCTAGTTTCAGGGAAAAATCACAAAACTGATTTTTGAGTTGTGAAACTCAAGATATGATTTTTGAAGCGACTAGTAGTCAGACTGGGCAGTGTCTGGAAAAATTTTTCAAAGTTTGTTAACATCTCGTGTCCGACTCCAGTGTCGGTCTCGGGTTCGGGGTGTTACATTTTATTGGTATCAGAGCTATGGTTTAGTCGGTTCTAGGACTACCATAGCACGTATGAGTCTAGCTATACATGCCATAATGTTAATGTTTAAAAGGGTGATGACTTCTGACGGTTGAAAAGTTTTTGTCTTGATTAGTAAATGGATCCCGGTGAAGAAAGAACCCTAGCGGATGACGTTGAGAGCGTAGCGGCTGCTCCTGCACAAGGGACGCCGCCTGTTGAACCTCAGTCATCTGCGAATAATCAAGGTGAGGGGGCTAAACAAGCCTTCTTTACCATGATGAATGAGTGGGTCGCGCAATATGCCCGAGCCAACCCGGCTGTCCAACAATTCCCAAATTTGAATAATCCACCCCAAGAGCCTGTAAGGCCATCAGTCGCTGATCCTGTGAGGCTGAGTAAGCCACCTGTAGACTTGATTAAGAAGCGTGGGGCCGAGGAGTTCAAGGCCATAGTAACTGATGATGCCGAAAGGGCCGAGTTCTGGCTTGATAACACCATTCGGGTGTTCGATGAATTGTCATGCACACCCGATGAATGTCTAAAATGTGCTGTATCGTTGTTGCGAGACTCAGCCTACTATTGGTGGAGGACCTTGATTTCCATAGTCCCGAACGAGCGGGTAACTTGGGACTTCTTTCAAACAGAATTCCGGAAGAAATTTATTAGCCAACGGTTCATTGACCAGAAGCGTAAGGAGTTCTTGGAACTCAAGCAAGGCCGTATGACTGTATCTGAATACGAACATGAATTCGTAAGACTTAGTAGGTATGCCCGGGAGTGTGTAGCTGATGAGGTTGCTATGTGCAAAAGATTCGAGGAAGGATTGAATGAAGATTTAAAGCTACTAATGGGTATTTTGGAAATAAAGGAATTCGTAACACTAGTCGAACGAGCCTGCAAGGCGGAGGAACTTGGAAAGGAGAAGAGGAAGGCTGAATTTGAAGCTAGAGATTATCGTAAAAGATCGACGGGTAAAGCTCCGTTCTCAGCTGTGAAGAAGTTCAGGGAGGACATTAATAAGTCGAGGGCGACTGCGGGAATTTCCATCAGGGCAAGACCATCGATGGGCTCCCGAGCTACTTCGGTAGCTAGTGTGGGCAATAATCGTCACGAGAAACCTGAATGTCCCCAATGTGGAAGACGACACCTAGGTGAATGTTGGGGCAAGTCTACTAACAGGGCCTGTTACGGATGCGGTTCGAAGGACCACTTCATTAGAGATTGCACGGAGCTGGATGAGAAGAATAAGATTCAAGGTGCAAGACCTAGTGGAGTGACATCTAGAGGTAGACCACCGAGAATTTTAGGAGGCAGGGGTGGTAGTCAGAGGGGGGCCTCTGATACGGCCGATCGCGCCGAGAACCGTACTCCTGCTAGAGCATATGCCATTCGCGCACGAGAGGAGGCATCCTCCCCCGACGTCATCACTGGTACCTTCACTCTCTTTGATACTAATGTGATTGCATTGATTGACCCTGGTTCCACTCATTCATATGTATGCGAAACCTTAGCAACCAGTAAGACTCTACCTGTAGAGTCTACTGAGCTCGTAATTCGAGTATCAAACCCTTTAGGTCAATGCGTACTTGTTGATAAAGTGTGTAAGAGATGCCCTCTATTAATCCGAGAATCCTGTTTTCCGGCTGATTTGATGCTTTTGCCGTTCGACGAGTTTGATGTTATTCTTGGTTTGGATTGGTTAACCGCGCATGATGCGGTTGTGAATTGCAAAAGCAAGACTATCGATTTGAGGTGCGCAAATAACGAAATAATCCGAGTTGAGTCTGCGGACTTAAGGGGGTTGCCAGCTGTAATATCAGCAATGTTGGCCCAGAAATATGTAAGGAAAGGGTGCGAAGCATACCTCGCGTATGTACTTGATGACAAGGAGTTAGAAAAGAAACCCGAATCGGTGCCGGTGGTCTGTGAATACCCGGATGTTTTTCCTGAAGAGTTACCGGGTTTGCCACCTGTTCGGGAGGTAGAGTTTGGTATTGAGCTTGTACCTGGAACTACGCCTATTTCGATCGCTCCGTATCGTATGGCACTAACCGAGTTAAAAGAGTTGAAAGCTCAGTTGCAAGAATTGACGGATAGAGGTTTCGCTCGACCGAGTTTCTCACCTTGGGGTGCACCAGTATTGTTCGTGAAAAAGAAGGACGGAACCATGAGGTTGTGCATTGATTATCGTCAACTGAATAAAGTGACGATAAAGAATAAATATCCGTTGCCGCGTATTGATGATCTGTTCGATCAATTAAAGGGGGCATCGGTGTTTTCAAAGATAGATTTGAGATCGGGTTATTATCAGTTGCGGATTCGAGATTCGGACGTACCCAAAACTGCTTTCAGAACGAGGTACGGTCACTATGAGTTCTTAGTGATGCCGTTTGGGCTCACTAATGCCCCTGCGGTGTTTATGGATTTGATGAATCGGATCTTTAGGCCGTATTTGGATCGGTTCGTAGTTGTGTTTATTGATGACATCTTGGTCTATTCAAGAGATGAGGCCGAACATGCTGAGCATCTGAGGCTAGTGTTGCAAATTTTGCGGGATAAGCAGTTATATGCTAAGTTCAGTAAGTGTGAGTTCTGGCTAAGAGAGGTTAGCTTCTTGGGTCATGTGGTATCCGCATCGGGTATTCGGGTTGACCTGAGCAAAATTTCAGCCATACTTAACTGGAAGCCTCCGGGAAATGTTACCGAAGTCTGGAGCTTTCTAGGGCTCGCCGGTTATTACCGACGATTTGTCAAAGGTTTCTCGATGATAGCCACACCAATGACGAAGCTACTTCAGAAGGATGTTAAGTTCGAATGGACGGAGAAATGTCAGAAAAGCTTCGATCAATTGAAAACTCATCTGACTGAAGCTCCAATTTTGGTACAACCCGAATCGGGTAAAGAGTTTGTCGTTTATAGTGACGCATCCCTACTCGGGTTGGGTTGCGTATTGATGCAAGAAGGTCGAGTTGTGGCCTATGCGTCGAGACAATTGAAGCCACACGAGAGAAATTATCCGACCCATGATCTCGAACTAGTCGCCATTGTGTTTGCATTGAAAATATGGCGACATTATTTGTTTGGTGAGAAGTGCCATGTGTTTTCGGATCACAAAAGTCTCAAATATTTGATGACTCAACGGGACTTGAATCTGCGACAAAGACGTTGGCTTGAATTGTTGAAAGATTACGAGCTTGTCATTGATTACCACCCGGGAAAGGCTAATGTGGTTGCGGACGCCTTAAGCCGGAAATCACTGTTTGCTTTGCGAGCGATGAATGTACACTTGTCTGTTCTACCTGACAATGTGTTAGTAGCTGAATTAAAAGCCAAACCATTATTGACTCATCAAATTCATGAAGCTCAGAAAGTCGATGATGAATTAGTTGCAAAACGAGCTGAGTGTATTCCGAACAAGGAATCGGAGTTTCAGATTGATGATGATGGTTGTTTGAGGTTTAGAAGTCGTTTGTGCGTTCCAAGGAATTCGGAACTCATTCCGATGATCCTGAACGAAGCCCATTGTAGCCGAATGTCAATTCACCCGGGGAGCACGAAAATGTACAACGACTTGAAACGTCGGTTTTGGTGGCATGGTATGAAGCGAGACATCTCTGACTTTGTTTCGAGATGTTTAATATGTCAACAAGTGAAAGCGGAACATCAAGTGCCTTCAGGGTTACTTCAGCCGATCATGATACCCGAGTGGAAATGGGACCGAGTCACAATGGACTTTGTGTCCGGACTGCCAGTGTCCGCAAGTAAGAAGGATGCGATTTGGGTTGTTGTTGATAGGCTGACTAAGTCGGCTCACTTTATCCCCGTGCGTACGGATTTTTCATTGGATAAACTAGCCGAATTGTATGTTACTCAGATTGTGAGATTACATGGAGTACCTATTTCTATCGTGTCGGATAGAGATCCGAGATTCACCTCGCGATTTTGGAAGAAATTGCAAGGAGCTCTGGGTACCAAGCTGCATTTTAGCACCGCTTTTCATCCCCAAACCGATGGTCAATCCGAGCGGATAATTCAGATACTCGAGGACATGCTGAGATGCTGCATCCTTGAGTTTAGTGGTTCATGGGAACGGTATGTACCTTTGATTGAATTCGCTTACAACAATAGTTTTCAATCAAGTATTAAGATGGCACCTTACGAGGCTTTGTACGGTCGTAAATGCCGTACACCATTGTTTTGGACCGAGCTCGGTGAAAGTAAAATTTTCGGAGTTGATTTGATTAAAGATGCCGAACAGAAAGTAAAAGTAATCCGTGAAAGTTTGAAGGCAGCCACAGATCGTCAGAAATCGTATGCGGATCTGAAACGGAAGGACATTGAATATCAGGTGGGAGATAAAGTGTTCCTTAAAGTTTCGCCTTGGAAAAAAAGGTACTTAGGTTTGGCCGTAAGGGCAAGTTGAGCCCGAGATTCATTGGGCCGTACGAAATCTCCGAACGAGTGGGGCCAGTTGCGTATAGATTGATTTTGCCCCCTGAGCTTGAAAAGATTCACGATGTCTTTCATGTTTCGATGCTTCGACGCTATCGATCTGATCCGTCGCATATAATTAGCCCATCAGAGGTTGAAATTCAAGCCGATATGAGTTATGAAGAAGAACCGATACGTATCCTAGCTCGTGAGGTGAAAAAGTTGCGAAACAAAAGGGTTCCGTTGGTTAAGGTGTTGTGGCTCAAACACGGGATCGAGGAAGCAACCTGGGAACCCGAGAGCTCGATGAAAGAACGATATCCAAACCTATTTACTGGTAAGATTTTCGAGGACGAAAATTTCTTAAGTGAGGGAGAGTTGTGACAGCCCAAAATTGACCCTAGCCGGGAAGTGGTTTCGGGACCGCTAAATCGAGTCACCGAAAGGTTTGAATGTGATGTTTATTGTCTAGAATATGTAATCATGAATGTGTAAAAATTTCAAGCTTCGATTTAGTCGATTGCATGTGAATTTAGTCAATAGGACTTATATGAGAAAATTTTAAAATGTGATAGGTCAATGCATGAGGACCTATTAGTGCATGTGGAAGAAAAAGGAGACTTGCATGTCAAATTCCCCCTCCCTAATATGTAGTGGCCGGCCATGCTATAGGTGGAAACATGTCTCCAACATGTTATGCTAGTGATGCATGTTAAGAAAAATAAAATAATAAGCATGGTGATTAAATAATGAAAGGAAGGGTGATGGAAAAAAAAAAGTACATGGTCTCACCCCCCTTGTTGCCGTGAATTGAAGAAAGAAAAAAAAAAAAGAGAGTTCATTCTTGAACATCCTTGGCCGAATAGAGGAAAGAAAGGAAGGGGAAAAAGGCTTGAGAAAATCGGCTATGGTGGTTGTTAGACTAAGGTATGTTTGATGTTGTCTTTGAGATGCATGCATGTTTTAAATAGCCCATGTTTAAACCTTGAATCTTGTTGATAACATGAGCAATCAGTCATGAGAAAGGGTTCAAGGAATGGTTGTTGTTCATGTTATTTGGATGAGAAATGGTGAGTTTTGTTGTTTCATGTTAAAGTTAGGTGAATGATGATAGAAGAGTGTTTGAACTATAAAAAAAAATAAATCGGCTACCTTGTTATGAGCTAGGGCCGAATGTGGGTTTGGTTGTGTTTGAATATTACATGCTTGGTAGAATGGTGGATGAAGGTGCCGAATGTATGTTGGATTGATAGAGTCTCCAAATTGATTTTTTTGTGTGCATGCATGACCGAATATACGTGGTCACATGAGTAAGGAAATGAGTTATTTGATATGTGGTAAAAGTTAAGTACTAAATCGAAGGTTGCTAAAATTGCCATTTCTTAGCCGAATATGTGCTTGATCAATGAAGGAATTGTTGAAGAACATAGGTGAACTTGGTGAGGGCAATCGGCCTAGTGTATAAATGATATGAAGATTTTAGGAAATTGTTTTGGTTAGGTGTATGTATGATTAAGTATATTCGGCAATATACTTAAAGTGGGTACATGATATTACATTATAATTATTGAGTTTGAGTATATGGATATGTGTATATGTGGTCATATAATGACATCTTGGTTTGAAAATTTAATGATGTGTGATTGCCGAATGTGATAAATAAATTCATGTTATTGAGTTAAGTATTGAATACTCTTATTTGTATTATTTAAGCTCAAGAACCTAAAGGAGAGGCGTCCAACAAGGGGAAATCGAAGGTCATCGAGTAGCCGACTCGGAATTATTTTACCCAACATAAAGTAAGTCATTAAGCATGTAGTGGGTAGTATTTCAAATGGTCATAATGTGTATGTATGGATGCTGATTGGAATGAGTAAATATACATATATATATGCATGTACGTATGTGATGATGAAATTGTTGAATGAGTGAAAAGAGGTAAGATGTACTGAGTTGTTGATCTCGGCACTAAACGTGCGGGATAACCATTTATGACCATGAGATTGGCGCTAAGTGCGCGGGATTAAATTGTACAGCACTAAGGGTGCGATTTGACTATGTTGCACTAAGTGTGCGAAATGAATATGATGCACTAAGTGTGCGAATTGACCATGTGGCACTAAGAGTGCGAGTCTGACTATGTAGCACTAAGTGTGCGATTTGATTACGTGGCACTAAGTGTGCGAGATGATTATATAGCACTGAGTGTGCGGGCTCAATATACATTTGTGAATCATTATGGACACTATGTGTGCGACACTATCGAGTCGATCGCGGACAGCGGGTCGGGTAAGTGTCTTAAGTACGTGGCTAATAGGTGCTATGCTTATACTTGGTGTTGAGCTCGGTAAGTTCGAACCTATGTGACAAATATACTTGAAGTCACGTACATAAGTTTTATCGTAGGATGGGTGAAAGGCCGTATAGTCGTTTGATTGTAACGAAAATAAATTGATTTATGAGATTGCTTCAATGTCCTATTGATGAGTATATAGAATGTGAATGCATGAATTGATATGAAATTGAATTGATAGGTTGGAGGAACTATGGTATGGTTCGGTATGGATGGAGTAAATTGTCTCGCTCCATTTTGTTTCATCTTGTGATAATGTTGTTGATAGATGGTAGTGCATTGCTTATGACTTACTGAGTTATAAACTCACTCGATGTTTCCTTGTCACCCATTATAGGTTGCTTGGACTCATCTATTTTTGCGGGGACGGGCCGTCATCGAAGTCATCACCGGATAGCAAGTTTTGGTACTTTCTTCTTAGTGTGTTTAGAAGATCATTTTGGCATGTATAA
This sequence comes from Gossypium hirsutum, assembly GCF_007990345.1. Taxonomy (NCBI): domain Eukaryota; kingdom Viridiplantae; phylum Streptophyta; class Magnoliopsida; order Malvales; family Malvaceae; genus Gossypium; species Gossypium hirsutum. Next base: position 61,368,348 of record NC_053431.1, read on the forward strand.
GCTAGTACGTTGTGTTTGAATTATGGCATGTAAACTTTAAGCCATGCGAAAATGGCACGAATGTTAGTTTGAAGTGGATCAAGGGTAGGCATGAAATGGACCTAGTTACTTTCGTAACAGATGCTGGCAGCAACAGTGTCATGAGATTGAAAAATCACTAAAAATAGTAGGAGTGGAATTAATTGATGAATAAATTATGTAATCGAAGCTCGATGAGTCTGCTTTCATGAGGAAGTAACGAAAGGATCATATGGGCAGTATATTAAGAGATATTCAGATTTTAGTGGGACAGGGCCAGAACGGTTTCTGGAATCCCTGCTCCGACTTTGGAAATTCACTATAAATTGACCAGAGATAATTAGGGGTCATACCATATATGTATGGATTCCTCTCTGAGTCTAGTTTCCATAGAAACAAACGGCATCAGTATTGAAGCTCTGTGCAGAGAGATATCCCAGTCGTAATAGGAAAAGGTCAGTGTAGTCGATCCCTGTAACATGGGAGACTTTGACTAATAAACTGTACTAGTTGGCCCGACCAAAAATTCTAGAAAAAAATCCATAGGTGGGGACATGAGTCTAGTTTCAGGGAAAAATCACAAAACTGATTTTTGAGTTGTGAAACTCAAGATATGATTTTTGAAGCGACTAGTACTCAGACTGGGCAGTGTCTGGAAAAATTTTTCAAAGTTTGTTAACATCTCGTGTCCGACTCCGGTGTCGGTCTCGGGTTCGGGGTGTTACAACACCAGACTGGGATTTTCTATTTGAATTGATTTGTGACGCAAGTGACTTCGCGATAAGAGCTATCATGGGTCAGCAATGGAACAAAGTTTTTCATCCCATCTACTATGCAAGTCAAACTCTAGCAGGAGCTCAACTGAATTATACGGTAACAGAAAAAGAGTTACTTGCTATTGTGTTTTCTTTTGACAAGTTTTGATCTTATCTTGTAGGTATCAAAGTAATTGTCTATACGAACCACTCGATAATTAAGTACTTACTGTCCAAGGAAGATGCTAAGCCGAGACTGATCTGGTGGGTACTTCTACTTCAAGAATTTGATCTAGAAATTTAAGATCGAAAGGGAGTGGAAAACCAAGTAACAGACCAGTTGTCAAGATTGGAGCCTCAAGAAGGGAATTATCCTCTTATACCAATTCTGGAAACATTTCTAGATGAACACATACTGAAGGTAAATCATGTCCATAGTACCGCTTGCTTTGCTGATATTGCTAACTTTTTAGCTTGTGGTTTGATGTCGATTGATAAAACATATCATCAAACAAAAAAGTTTCATCACAATATGAAGTACTATTTTTGGGAAGAGTCATATTTTTTTAAAAAGTGCGCAGATCAAATAATCAGGAGATGCGTGGCAGAAGAAGAAGTACAAAAGATTTTATACCATTGTCACTCAGCTACAAGTGGGGGACACTTTAGAGGTACTCGTACTACGGCCAAAGTATTGCAAGCTGGATACTTTTGGCCAACACGATTCAAGGATGCATATGCTTACGTAAAGAGTTGTGATCGATGTCAAAGGGTTAAAAATGTCACCAACAGAAATGAGATGCCCCGGACAAATATCATTAAGGTAGAATTTTTCGATTATGTGGCATTGACTTTCTTGGTCTTTTCTCTCCATCCTTTGGTCACAAGTATATATTGGTAGCAATAGACTGTGTCTAAGTGGGTCGAGGCAGAAGCTTATCCGACAAATGATGCTAGGGTTGTGATGAAGTTTTTGCAAAAACACGTATTTACAAGGTTTGGAACCCCAAGAGTTATTATCAGTGATGAAAGGTCCCATTTTGTGAACAAGTTGTTGAAATGGTTATTAGATAAACATGGAGTGAAACACAAGGTCGCTTCAGCTTACCATCTGCAGATGACTGGGCAAGCAGAACTGCTGAACAAGGAGATCAAAGGTATACTTGAGTAGGTAATTTTCCCGAACCGACGAGATTGGTCCAAAAGATTGGATGATGCTTTAAGAGCTTACAGAACAACATACAAGACACCTTTAGGGATGTCATCCTACAGGATAGTCTTTGGAAAAGCCTATCATCTGCCTTTGGAGTTAGAGCACAAAGCTTACTGGGCCCTTCGACAACTCAACTTGGATTTGAAGCTTGCTAAAGAGAAACGGATGCTCTAACTCAATGAGCTAGAGGAATTCTGAATGTTCTAGTACAAAAATACCAAATTATTGAAGGAGAGACTTAAGAAATGGAATGACAAGCACATTCGAGTTCGAGAATTTGAAGAGGTCAGCAAGTCTTGTTATTTAATTCCAGATTAAGGTTCTTTCTAGGTAAACTAAAATCACGTTGCTCCGGTCCATTTACGATTCATCGCGTCTATCTATACGGAGTTGTTGAACTCTAAGGTAAGGGAGGTAATTTTATGTTAATGCTCAACTTCTGAAACATTACTGGGGAGATAAGACTAAACGGAATTAAATTTCGTTCATTTTATCAGATGTTTAAATTTTCCTATTTTCCTTTTTAATAAATTATTTAGGGTATATTTTCGGGATTAGCATGTTTAAATAAATTCTGTTTAAGAGATTGGAACTTAAGCAGGACCATTTGTGACCCCTCCAATCTTTCTTGGGGATTGATTTTAACATAATTTTTCGAGAAATTATTCCCTAAATAGAAAATTAAATTTTTAGTTTTTCAAATAAAAGGGTCAATTTTGATCCAAATTTTAAATTGCAACTCAATATCAAATTTTCATTAATTCTGAGGACTTAATTGAATTATTTTTAAATTTTGGTTGCTCTTTTTGTAAATAATAAAAATTAGATGCCTCTTTTTCTAAATATTTTCAAAAGGCTTCTAGAATAAATATTTTTAGTTTAATAAAAAAGATGATAATTATTAATATATAATTCTATACATTATATTATATATATTTATTATTATCAACTTTATATAGAGTTAGGATTAGTTTTAATTTAATCATATTTTTTTGATAAGTTTTTATCTTAATAAATTAATAGCAATTAATAATTTAATATGTATTTCATTAATTATTAATTATTGTTAACTCTAAGTAGAATTAGAACTTAAAATTTTTAATTATTAAATTTTCTAAGAATTCTATTTCGACTCTTATTTCCCTCATTATAAATACCACCAACCTACTCCATCATTTATCACTTAAAACCCCAAAACACCCAAACCTTTAAGTGCAGCAAACCCCTAGCCGACAGCCTCTTTCGGCTAGTAGTAGCTCACGTGCATGGTGTGCGATCGTTTAGCACCAGCAAATTGCCTGGCTTGCTCCTTCGCCCCACACCAGCTTCAACTCCAATGCTCGACAGGCCTGCTTGCAAAGATCCACACATCCCACACTAAGTCCAGCCCCAACCCGTGCGCCCCATTGCTACCTATTGTTGTGTAGCTGTTCCCACCAGGTTGTGTCGCTCTTTGGCCCTCGACGCATCCGCTTGCTGGCCAACATCCTTGTGGCATCAACCTGATTACTCACACCACCCCTGATTACTCACACCACCCTTTCAACCATCCTTAGCCAAGAACCTCCCAATCTATTCTTATTTGCCAGCTTTTCTTTCATAATTATTTTCCTTATGAGCTTTTAAATTTTTACGAAAAAGGTGGTAAGACCAAATTTTCTCTTAAATTTTAATTTTATTTTAATAATTAATTTTTCAATTTATTGAATCATTAATAATTTTTATTAATTAAATTTTTCAAAAAATAAATTTTCCCATCTTTTTCAGGTTAATCATGCTTCACAAGAGAACTCCTGCCTGCACCCAAATTGGTGAAACACAAAACAAGTTCCATTATGATGAAGCCAAAGCAAGGTATGAGAGTATCTTCAAAAATCATCAGATGCATCCAGGGAAAGGCTTTACATTGAAAGAGAGCAACTACAAAGACTTTATGGCACATATTCATCAAGTTGCTGAAGCCCTCAATTGGGAATTGTTCTGTGAGAAGAGACCTAGTGTGGATGAGGAACTAGTTCGCAAGTTCTATGCGAATTTAACCTTAAGTGAGTTGACAGAAGTTGTAGCTCACAGAATCAAGGTACCAATAACTTCAAATGCTATTAATGAGTTCTTTGAATTGCCTAATTTCAAAAACAACTATTATTCTTCCTTGATGAGCAATATAGAGCATGAAAATTTGGAAGAAATTCTCGAGGAACTTACAGTTCCAGGTTCTAAGGGGACCATGTCAAAGCAAGGAATCTACACTTGTCAAAAAGAATATTTGACATCACTCGCAAAGGTATGGTTCTATTTCATCCATTTCAGCCTTATGCCTAGCTCACATGGGACTACAATTTCATTAGAGCGAATGGTGTTATTATACTCAATTTTAACTGGAAAGACCATTGATGTGGGAAAAATCATCCTGAGAGAAATGCAGAATTGTACCGCTAGACATTCTGGCCTAGCCTATTTTCCCTTTATGATAACAATTCTATGCTTGAAAGCTAAAATTCTTGCAAACGTAAAGAAGACAGGCTATAGCCAGGGCACAATAACAGATTAGGACCTCTACCGAATAGCTAGAGATTCTGTTCTACAGCAACGAATTGAAGAAAGTGAAGATCCCGAAGAAGAGGAAGATGACCCCACAGAGATCGAACCAATGCAATCGACCGAAGTCCCTGATAAGGTGGAACCAATGGAACCAGAAGTTGAACCTGATGACGAAACTTCAATATTCAGAGCTCAACCGCCTAGCCCAGATTTTCGAGATGAGCTATCAAAGTTGATAGACATAATGCAGCATATGCAATGGTAGCAACAAGCTTACTAGAGATACTAAAAAATAAGGGATGACTCGATGAGAAGTGCTCTTAAGGAAATTTACAATGACCCATTTATTTTTGTGCCTAAATTTCCAGATTTTATATTTGAACCATGGAGTCCATTATTGAAGATGAGTGAAATTCGAAAGGGTCTGCAAATAAATAAAAGAGGGGATCTTGACTTTATTTTATTTCTGTTCTTAGGTCATTTTAGGATTAAGTTTAATTAGGAATTTTTACTTTTTTCATAATAAAGCAAGAGATGGAAATCATGAATAATAAATAAGTCGCAAAGTGTAAAGTGTGGCAATAGGTATATACATGTCTAGGATTGGATCTAGAGAGAGCTTGGTACTTAAGAAGTCAATTTGACTCACCTCCTCTTTTCTAGAATCCTACCTGGTGTATAGTATCTATTCACTTTAAAAAATGGACATTGTTCATCTTAAGTAAGGGGGACCAAAAAATTGAATTTGAATTATTGCCACTCAGAATAAATTTTTCTTTTAATTATGATTAGGATATATTTTGTTCAACAATTTGAAATTTTGTTAGTTATGCTAAACTTCAGTATAAATAAAGTTCTATTATTTCAATAAATTATTATGTTAGCTTAATAATGATATGAATGTATTTCTAATTAAGCATGCAAATCGTACCATAATTTTTTAGTTCCTTACGAAAGTTATTGACTTAGTAGTTTCTTGAGGCGAAATCCTAGGAAGCATGGAACATTTAAAATGATTTAGGCAACTTTTGTTTGGACCTTTTGAACCTTTCAAGCCAACCATGATGAAAATTTTTATCCTTTGAAACCCAATTTTGAGACTATATGGCCTAATTTTATTTGAACCCTTGTAAATTTAGCCATCACCTCTCTCTTAACTATCTTAAAATTGTCCCAAACACTAGACTTAGTACTATTCGAAGCATTCTTTAAAAATAAGTTTGGGGGAGTTGAAAAGAAGTATCGAATGCTCTAAAATTGTACTATATTCAGCAAAATGCTTGAATTTTTTTTAAAAAAAGAGAGAGCCCGAGTTCTTAAAATAAGATGTACAAAAGAGCATGTGAAAGAAAAGAAAGTGGATGTATTGAAGGTAATTATTTCGAAGGTCCGATACAAGCATCTAGGGTTTAAAAGCCTAAATTTATCTATCTTTTACCTACCCTTAAGCCCAGCCACGTTACAACCTTGTTAAAGACATATTGATTCAAATGTTCCAATGCTACCTACATTAGTGGAGAGAAATTGCTACATACAACATATGAAGATCTAAGTTAAACATAATGGTTGCAGCTTATTCTTGAATAAAGGGAATAAAATTACATTGGCAAGGTTTAACATGACTTTATTAGAAAGCATTTAGTCTAATCTTTGCTATCATAATCGTTGTTGAGATTAATTTGAACGATATGTATACTTAAGTAGCATAACTATCAAATTTCTTGTCTTTGAGCATAAGTATATTAAATTCATAATTTTTAGAAAAATGTTGTTCTGAAGGAATTTTTCAAAGGTGTTTTTGAGAAATTCTTTTCAAAATTTGTGCATTACTTAGGACGAGCAATGAATCAAGTTTGGGGTGTCGAAACACAAAATTTACACACTTTTTCATACCCTTTTTAACTTTAATTCATGCGAATTCAGTTAAATTCTTGTTGAAAAATAATTATTTTTTATAAAATAATTAAAGTGCACTTAAAATATGAACATGTTGAAATTTAGTTAATTTTATAATTATTTTAGATAAATTTTGGATATTTTTGACAGCACAAAGGGCGAAAAATGGCTCGGCAGATATTGCCAGAAGCACAAAACCGAGAAGCAATTCAATGTATCGAGGCAAATTAATTTCCAGCCTAAGACGGTCCAAAATTATATGTATTAAATCATGATATAATTAATTATAATTTATATCCAAGTTAATTTGGGTTAATAGATTATTATTAATTAATTATGAAAAAATGGTCTGATTGAACTGAACTGAGTGAACCGAATTGGCCAAGGAGAGGACAGCACAAAACCGTCCATGTGGTGACCCAATTTAGCTCATTAGTCGATTATTTAAGCTGCAAAGAAGCCCTCGAAGACTTGTTCAAATTGTAAATCAGCCCCTCCACAATTGATGGCTTTGAAGATTTGCCCCAAGCCAAATTTAGCAAAGTTGAAGCCATCAATTTTGCCACATAGATGGCCGACCAAGGGGTGACTCTTTGGCTGCTATTTTTAGCAAATTTTAGCTACCACATTCAGCTATAAAAACCCCCTTGGCTGATCATTCAAGGCATCCCTCATTCATTCACATCTCTTCCCTTTTCTCTCTTCTCTCACTTTCTCCTCTCATTTTTCCTTTCTTGTGCCGATTTCTCCCCTTTAGAAAGGGTTCTTCTTCAGCCATTTTTGGAGCTGCAATTGAGTGTTCATAAAAGCCTTGATCGGTCAACAAAGAAGAAAGAACGGAGCAACCTAGTCAAGCCACAGAAAAACACCAGATTTGATTTTTATTCCCTATCTCTTTAATTTTTGTTGTTATTATGATGAACATGTCTATGAATATTTATGTTGTTGGAATGGTTAATTTAATCAGCTTGGCTTGAATTTAATTCTTTTTGGTTTGATTGCATTTCATCTGCTTAAATTATTAAAATTATGTTTATGCTGTTATAGGCCTCGGTAAAATGCTTGATTAAGTAAAATCATGCCTAAGTTATTCTTGCTGTAACACCTCAAACCCGACCCAGACGTCACGACCGGATTTGGCGATATCACATTGAAGTGTTTTTCTAAAAACATAAAACGAAACTTTAGCTAGCCTCTTTGTATAATTTGAAAAGTCGATCAAAAGTTGTGTTTATTCAGTGATTGTATGTTTAAAGTTTTCTTATATTAAAACGTTATTAGTTTTGTAAAATGGTTTTCAGTCGCAGAAGCTTTTAAATCTAGTTGTGATTTTGTGGTGTTTTTGAAACGTTTGACTTTTGAAATCATGCGACTATCCCACTGCTAGCAGATATATATATTCAACGAAAAATAAAAATAAAATACCAAATTAAAAATAAATACCCAAGAGGCCTTATTACATAAAGAAGACCCAAAATAAATCCAAAACGTAAGTTAATAAAAGATAAGTAAAGCGAGTGGCCACCGCTGAGTCCTCCGTCACAATGATCCACCTAATTTTGGGGATTACCTGCACAATGAACTGATGAGTGAGTTTACGAAACTCAATTTGTAATCCCATAATAGCAATCAATCAGAGTAAACACATTTTGGGCCTAAGCCATTGCAGTTTCAGTTAGGGCCTTAGCCCATTTCAATAATAGTAGCAGTTTGGGCCTAAGCCCATTTCAGTAATAGTATCAGTGGCGCCTAAGTCCATTACAGTATCAATAAAGTATGCAATCAGAAAATCCTACCCAATCAGCCTCTACACACCATCTCCATACCAACCCTACACACCATGTGGGGATAAAATCGACCCATCCAACCCTACACTCCAAATATCACCGGTTGCATCACTATAACAGTATTCGTAGTAGAGCTGCCAGTAATAGGCTTATAGCCTTTCAATACACTTCCTCCAAATCATATATCCCACCCCATGCAATGCAACATAATATAAATGTATAAACAGTATAAAAGGCATGCTCAAACAGTTATACATCACATAGGGGTATATCAACCATTTACCAAAAATAAGGGTCCAGGTACACTTACCGGCCCAACAGTAGGTCCACAGTCATCTTGGGTGACCCGTGCAACCATAACAGACAATCAGTGAAAATGGGTCCAAAGCCCATAACACGGCCGATGTAGGCCTACACGCCTGTGTGGCCCAATATGCCCAAAATTGGCCTTGGCTGTGCGAACTACACAGCCTAACCCAATAATTCCCATACATTAGTGTGATTCTCTCGTGCGGGCCCACGAGCTTGTAGGGCCCACTTGGCCCATTTCGGCCCAACATGGCCCACAACGGCCTAAGCCCATAAAATCGCTCATGGTGGCCTCTATGATCGAACACCCACGTTTGTGCATCCGGTTCACCACACGAGCAAGCATACACTCGTGTAGCGTCAACAGTAATACGTTTCCTTCTTTTGCCGATCTATGCTAATAGCGATGTGATTACACACCTGGTTGTCAAAATGAGTGAATTAGCCTATGAGCACTCCAACCTATTACAACAGAAGCTTCGGTTAAATACCTAGCACACGAGTTGAAAGAAACCCTAACCGAAACTTGTTCAAAAGACTACTTACTATCATCTCTCTTAATTAAGCGTGGTCTTAGCCCATTTAGATCGTTGACTAAAGTTGATAATAGACTCCCTGATGATTATTTGCAAGACAACCAAACTATTATTCATGTTTTCCCAATTCATATGGATAGAATCAATGTATATCAACCTAAAGAAAATGTAACCCCAAAGTAGGGGAAAGAATATTCGGCCAATACTAAACCCAAGCCAAAATACCTTAGTTTGGATCAATCACAATGTGTAAATTACGTCCGGTCAAGAATACGAGAAAAGGTTTCAATCGATTCTGCAATATTTGAGAACTCCTTCACTCCTCGAAAATTACTTAAACCTGAAAAACATCGTAACCAAGAGAATAAGGTAAGAATTGGCATTTAGAGAAAAGATAAGAAAAGCCGAAAAGTAGAGGCACACATGGACTTACCGGAGAATAGTCAGCCACTACACCAGTGAAAAGGGAAGGGATCCAAAGAGAACAGAGTAGAACAGAAAAGGGGAGAAGAAGTATTCAGACTAAGGTATAACTAATTATGAAAAGAAGAAGATAGAATCCCGAACCGAAGCGACAAGAGGAAAAGATGAAGAAATCGGTCAAAGCTCAAGAGAGGGGAGAATAAACAGGAATCAACCTAACCAAAAAATGCAATTGCAAGAGAGTTAAGAAGAAAGAGTAGCAAAGGTAGTCGGCTAACCCAAATTGATTGGAAGGGAAAAATAAAGTTGCACAACAAACGCAAAAACAAGGTACCCAAAAAACCCAAACAAGAGTCAGCGGAACCAAAATGCAAAATTGTAAAAAAAGGAAAGCAAAACAAACTTGCTAATAGATGAAATGGAGAAAGAACCCACTACACTCCAGCTGATTTCTCTTGAGCCTCTAGAGTCCCCAAACGGCACCAACACTCTCCTCACTTCACTCCTCAAATTTCTCTAACTAAACACTATCCATATCCCCTGAAACTTCTACCTTTTCTCCCTACAACACTCCCAGGGTTTGGCTATACACTTCCCACTCCCCAAAATACTCTAAACCGCCTATGAGCATTAGAATCCTATTGATAAATAACCTTCTACATGACACAGTAGCAAAATAAACACCCTTCACGTGCAACAGGATTCGAACTCAAGTCTCCTAGTAGAATAACACGCCACTATCCCTTGAACCAACAAGCTTGTTATGACACAACTTAACCATATTTATTTAAGAACCCTACTGTCTAGAGACAGGGTTTATTTCAAGCAAAAAAACAAAATTTTGCACAAGCCAAGCCTTGGACCCAGGACTTCACCCACACTCATCAGGACACTCAACCACTGACGCAGACAAGCATTTGTGCAACACAATGTACAAAATTAATTACTTAGATTTTTGGGGCGTTACACTTGCATTACAATTGTGAGGAAGCTAATGAATTAATTACTTAAATAGATTGAAATTGTAATTAATGGACACAATACTTAATCAGTGCATGATTATTCTTTTAAGGTAACTAAAGGTTAAATTAGCATTGTATCTGGCGATACATTTACCTTGCATAACTTGCAAGATTATTGTTAGAAATTGTTTCAAGGTAAGGATACCTTGTTACCTCACATAGTCTTTTATGTTCTTATTAGATTTAATTAACTGTTTTAATTGACATAGGGATATGCAAGAGATTAGTTCAATTTAATGAGTATGTATATGCAATAACACTTTTTCTTATCAAAATCTATTTAATCATTTGAATTAACATAAGGATACATTAAGAGATGAATGGACTTGTGTAGGTGAATGTATTTATAAGTCAGCAAATGTAACATCCCTAACCAGTATTCATCGCCGGAATAGGTTAAGAGGCATTATCGGACTCGTAACTTAGATGAAAACAACCAAATATCAAATACCATCTAAATTCAATAAAATACCATTCATTTATGTTCATTACGAACTTAAGCCGAGCATACAAAGTCTAATCCATGCATTTAGGACTAAATTGATAACATGTGAGCTTTTGAAAACTTATAAAAATTTTCAACTTTTAAAAGGTTACGCGTCCGTGTGAACGGGTCATGTGCCTCACAGGGCATTGGACATGCCCATGTGTCTAAGCTGTGGTTAAACAGGGCATACGTACTGGCTTGTCCACACAGCCAAAAGATACGCCCGTGTGCCAGGCGGTGTGAAAATTAGAGAGGCTACTGATTTGGCCACATGGCTGACCACACGCCCGTGTGCCAACTCGTGTGCCACACACGACCAATAGACACACCCATGTGTCTAGGCTGTGTCAAAACTGGAGGGTATATTGCCTTTAATTTGTAAGGTACCTTAGGGGACACACGGCCGTGAAATGTGACTGTGTGTCGCACACTACTGTGACACACGCCCGTGTCTCTGCTCGTGTGGAAAAAAATAGGCCATTTGAATAGCCAATTTGCCACCCTAATTTTGGTCAACCTACAAGCAAAGAAATAAGCATATATGCACAACCAATTCAGCCAAATTCCAAACATAAGCCACTCATTACATATCAATTCCAATCAAATACATACTCATAAGCCTTACCAATCGATATCTAAACATAAGTCAAAATCTTGTCAAAACATTTCTTTCTATAAATCATTCAATTTCATGCTAAAAATTTCCAAAACTTACCAACATTTACCATTTCTTTTGTCCAAATAAAACATATCAAATATATCATATTGCATCACATATCTTATACCAAAACCATGACATATCCACAACCATACCAAGCCATATCACATGGCTAAATATATACATCACAAAACATAATTCCATAACTTCTAGCCTATACATGCCATATTTTAATATATACATTTCCAAAGTACCAAAATTAGGTTTGATAGTGTGGTGATGATCCTTGACAATCCCTAAGCTCACAGTAGCTTCGATATCTGTAAAACAATGCAAACACATACACAAAGTAAGCTTTCAAAAGCTTAGTAAGTTCATACCATAATCATCAGCAGTATATAAAATTTGAAACATCAACGCATAAGTACTTATAAATTCTTAACTCATCTATCAATTTCATGCCAACATCATCGTCATGTTTACACCAATTCAATAAACTTTATATGCATAATACCATCTACCACATAGGTATTAAACTTACCTGATTATTCCCGTATTCATTCATTTCAATTCTCACCTCTTATTCGAATATTTTAAGACTTTTCAAAGATTACCAATGCTTTAAACATCCGCACACTTAGTGCTTTCTCAATTAACCAAAGCTATCTCGGTATCACACACTTAGTGCCTCATACAGCCGAAGCTAGTTTGAATCCGCCAAATACCACTGATTTATCACCGTATTTATCCAAACTAAATGTATATACCATCTATGTATAAACAAAACATCAAACATACTTATAACATCATGTTTTACATACGAACTTACCTCGTACTCGAAATTGTCGATTCAGGGCATTACAGTCATTTTACCTATTTTAGGGTTTCAGCTCAGATAACGACCTCTCTGAAGGTATACAGTCGCTTCGAGTGACACAAAGAACCCAAATGATCATAATGGTACAAATGGGCCCAAGGCCCATTATTCGTCCCAAATGGGCCCTCACGTTCATGTGGCCCATTTAGCCCGAAATCAGTTACGGCTATGTGACCTACATAGCCCAGTCCAATATTTATCACTTACCGTGGATTTATCTACGTGGGGCCCACAAGCCCATTTGGCCCACACGACCCATTTTGGCTCAACGTGGCCCATAACATCCTAAGCTCATGAGAACACTCGTAGTGGCCTCTACAGTCTATCACCCATGCTTTGTAGGCTCGGCTCACTACACGAGCGATCGTACTCTCGTGAGGCCTGAAATGCTGAAGTTTCGGCCTTCTGACTTTTGCCGATTCACAGTAAAGAGGGGTGAGAATAAACACCTTTTTGGCTATTGTTAGTAACAGATTGGAGTACGATTGCACACCTTTTTACGCAACCACTTCAAACTCCTTAAGCGCCCAACCTACAACCGTCCCAACATACAGTCAGTCCGTTATTTATCAGTGTTTAAAATACTTACCCCAAATAGACAATACTACAAACCTCGATTGTACGAACTACGACTTCTTCCTTTAGATCGTAATTTAAATCGATCACACCTTTCTTTGTTAAGAAATTGCGAGAACAAAAGATCTTAATAGGTGGAATCGATTATAGTTGAGGCTTAAACTCATTAATAATAACCTTACAGAAAAATGGGGCCATCCGACCAATGCCCATAAGTAGGGTACAGAAATTACCTTAATCGATTAGTGGGTGACAGGGTCTCGGTAGCTAGAGAATTTCTATACTTTCACTCCTCGAAAACACTGATTCATCAGAACACTTGCAGACCGAAACAATTTACCAATACTAGAGAAGAATAATATTCGATCAACCACTAACCAAACTGCTTGTGAAAGATCAAAGAAGAATAACTTTTGGTTTAGAAGTAGAACAGAAGAAAAAGGGGAAGAAGAAGGAAAGTTGGCTATGAAAGAAAATTGAATGAATAATGGGGAAGAGGAGGAAGATAAGTTCGGCAATGTCAAGAGAGTAGAGAAAGAAGAAGAACAGTGTTGCGAGAGGCACAAACTCGAAACAACCAAATACCAAAATTGACTAAAGGAATTCGGCTACCACTTGCAAAAAGGAGAAAAGAACCCTCTCCCTCTTCCAAGACACTCACAAATACAAAAAATGCTCAGTTTCTTCCCAATACCGAATTAGAGATACCAAATGGCACCAACATCCCCACACTCATCAAACTCCTAATTTCTCTCCACAAATCTCTTTCCAATCCTCTCCGCAATTTCCTCCTTGATATACTCCACCTATCACTCCACCACTCATCCATCAGAATTTTATTGCAACACAACCACTGGTCGAACCAAGCTGCAAAAAAAATACCTCATTTGCGCTATGCCAACGCTCGAACCTCAGACCTCAAGGTTCCTTCACACGCCACCTTGCCACTAGACCAGAAGGCTTTTTGTGACTTAAAACAAGCACAATTATTTATACAACAGGTACTAGAGTCTAGATTCCTTTAAGAGCTAATTTAAAAAATTCTTCTATGGCCAAGACTTGAACCCCAGCTTCTCAAACACACCCAAATCACTTAGCCAATAAAGCAAACATGAAGTTGTGTCACTTTCTTGCTTAACTAAAATATTTATGAGTAGTCCCCTAACCGCTCCAATGGTGAAGGCCAATACTTCTAGGCCCAATTTTGGGTCATTACAATTCACCCCTCCTTAAAAAAATTTCATCCTCAAAATTTCCATCTAGCAAGGTAGTCGCGTAACAACTACACCACTACGCTCTCGATGCGCACTCTGATCCCAATAACGTTAACACTTTGCTTTGAACTTGGAACCTCTTACACACACCCAAAACACCTACCCACTGGAGCAGATAGACATCACATGCATACAATCTCTATGTCTAAATCATCACACTCAAACAAAACATACCTGACTTAAAAGTGACTTGGCAATCCCAAGCCCGATGCTCCTTAGACCCGCATCTGAGACATGCTCCTGACTTCCTCCAGCGTGCGCCCGGATGATGCCTTCTGCAATGCTCGCAAGTCGAAAAGTTCAGACGCATTTTAACATGCTTCATAGAACAAGGCTCCAGCCCCATAGAACTATGAACTCTCTTCTTCTTACAGTACACACACCTAGCCCGAAGTGTTTCACTAGTCTCTTTAACTTCCTCCAGCACTTCCCTTACTAACTGGGTTAGTGCCTCAGTACCAAGCTCCAGGTTATCACTACCCGAAGTTGGCGAACTTACCCTGACTTCTATCTCCTGAACCATCTCATGTTCCAATGAAACTAGAGCCTCCTTAGCAGGCATGTGACCCAATCCTGAAGACCCAACCCTAACACTTATTCGGCCTCTACAGCGGCCACGTGTACCCCCTTCCACAAGTACTTCTTGTACTCATAACATATAGCGTATTATCTACTTTAAGAGTCTTATGTATCAGTTTGTAATTCAGTAATTGTTAAAAAATGTGCTATGAATGATAGTAATTAGGATTTGCTTCCGCAGAACATGGTCTTACTATAGTTTTCAGTCTTCTATAGTCTCAGTCTACTCTAACTACAGAGCTACCCAGCCTAGATGTTATCGTCGAATCTGGCGTGTCACATCGAAGTGCTTTTTAAAAATAGGACTTGTAGTTAAGAATCTGAATTTAAGGTAAAACCATTTTAGTTTTTATTGCTTGCAAAAATTTGGCAAATTAAATTGTTACTAACTGAAATCATTTTATCAAAACGATTGCCATATTTAACACTGTTGATTCCTTAAATTGAATAAAATTGCGGAAGCTTTTAAAAACTTGGAAGTTTAAAATGCGTGTTTTCCTTGAAAATAGTTATTATTTTGAAAACTCACATTTTCCTAATCTAGCAGTTTAAGGTATGAAATCAAAGCCCAAATAAAAGTTAAAACCACAAATGGCCTTATTACATAGCCAAAAACCTAATATGAAATTTAAATAAATAAAGTTAAAAGTAGAACATTAGCAATCGTGTGGCCACCTACGAATCCCTTGTGGCTCTAAACTGTTTAAGGCTGAGGATTACCTGTACGGTTAAAAGAAAGAGTGAGTTTACGAAAACTCTGTCTGTAATCCCCTAACAGACAACAAAAATCAGAATATGCAAAATAGTCTGGGCTTTAGCCCTATACAGTATCAGTACAGTCTAGGCCTTAGCTCTATACAATAACAGTGTGGGCCTAAGCCCAATATAGTATCACTACAGTGTAATGCAATTATGCATCCCACCCAAATTCAGCCAGCACACCACCCGTACCAACCAACACTCCATGTGGGGATATAGATCGACCCACCCAGCCAGTACACCAATATTGTAGGGAAGCTGCTAATAACAGGAAACGTGGCGGAGCCACTAGAATCAAAATACGTGGCAAAACCACTAGTATAGAACTTCCTCCAAATCAATCCCCAACCCCATGCAGTATGTCATGTCATAAATATTATGTGTATGCAAAGTCATACTCAGTACTATCATATATGTAAATCATAAGCGCATCAGTCATACGAAACATAAGGGCATAATCATCATTTTCCCATACAGAGGTATTACGGTCATTTTCCCCTACAGGGCATTACGGTTATTTTATCCTACCAGGGCATTACGATCATTTTACCCTACAGGGGGGTTACGGTCATTTTACCCTACAGGGGTATCATAGTCATTTTACCCTATAGGGGTATTACGGTCTACAGGGGCATTACGGTCATTTTACCTATTTTAGAGTTTCAGCTTAGATAATGACCTCTCCAAAGGTCTACAGTCGCTTCGAGCGACACAGATAACCTAAATGATCATAACGGCGCAAATAGCACAAGGCCTATTACTCGGCCCAAATGGGCCCACATGCTCGTGTGGCCTATTTAGCCCAAATTTAGTTACGGCTATGTGACCTAC
Source organism: Gossypium hirsutum (assembly GCF_007990345.1). Taxonomy (NCBI): domain Eukaryota; kingdom Viridiplantae; phylum Streptophyta; class Magnoliopsida; order Malvales; family Malvaceae; genus Gossypium; species Gossypium hirsutum. Next base: position 61,384,889 of record NC_053431.1, read on the forward strand.
ATAGCCTAGTCCAATATTTATCACTTACTGTGGATTTAATCTACGTGGGGCCCACGACCCCATTTGGCCCACACGACCCATTTCTGCCCAACGTGGCCTATAATAGCCTAAGCCCACGAGAACATTCGTGGTGGCCTCTACAGTCTATTGCCCATGCATTGTGGGCTCGACTGACCACAAGAGCGATCGCACGCTCATGATGCCTCAAATGTCGAAGTTTCGACTTTTCAGCTTTTGTTGATTCACAGTAAAGAGGGGTGAGAATACACACCTTTTTGGCTTTTGTTAGTAACAGATTGGTGTACTATTGCACACCTTTTTACGCAACCATTTCAAACTCCTTAAGCGCCCAACCTACAACTGTCCCAACATATTGTCAATCCATCATTTATCAGTGTTTAAAACACTTAACCAAAATAGACAATACTACAAACCTCGATTGTACGAACTACGACTTGTTCCTTTAGATCGTAATTTAAATCAATCACACCTTTCTTTGCTGAGAAACTGCGATAACAAAAGATCTTAATAGGTGGATTCGATTATAGTTGAGGCTTAAACTCATGAATAACAACCTTACAGAAAAATATGGCCATCCGACATATTCCTATAAGGCAGGGTACTGAAAATACCTTAATCGATTAGTGGGTGACAAGGTTTCGATAGATAGAGAATTTCTGCACTTTCACTCCTCGGAAACACTGATTTGTCAGAACACTTGCAGACTGTAATGTTTTACCAACACTAAAGAAGAATAATATTCGGCCAACTACTACCCAAACTGCATGAGAAATATCAAAGAAGAATAACTTTCGGTTTAGAAGCAGAATAGAAAAAGAATGGAGAAAAATAAATGAAGGGGGAAGAAGAAGGAAAGTTGGCTATAAAAGAAAATTGAAAGAATAATGGGGAAGAGGAGGAAGACGAGTTTGGCAAAGTCAAGAAAGTAGAGAAAGAAGAAAAACAGTGTCACGAGAGGCACAAACCCGAAACAACCAAATGCCGAAATTGACTAAAGGAATTCGGCTACCACTTGCAAAAAGGAGAAAAGAACACTCTTCTAAGACACTCACAAATACCGCCAACGCTCAGTTTTTTCCCCAATGCCAAATTAGAGATACCAAATGGCACCAACATCCCTACACTCATCAAACTCCTAATTTCTCTCCACGATTTCCTCCTTGATGTCCTCCACCTATCACTCCACCACTCATCCCTCAGAAATTTATTGCAACACAACCACTGGCCGAACCAAGTTGCAAAATAAATACCTCATTTGCACTATGCCAATGCTCGAACCTCAGACCGCAAGGTTCCTTTACACGCTGCCTTGCCACTAGACTACAAGGCTTTTTGTGACTTTAAACAAGCGCAATCATTTATGAAGCCTATGTACTAGAGTCCAGATTCATTTAAGACCTAATTTAAAAAATTTGGCTAAGGCCAAGACTTAAACCCAGGCTTCTCAAACACTCCCAAATCACTTAGCCAATAAAGCAAACATGAAATTTGTGTCACTTACTTGCTTAACAAACATATTTATGAACAATCCCCTAACCGCTCCTATGGTCAAGGCCCAATACTTCCAGGCCAATTTCGGGTGTTACTCCTTTAGCTAATAGAACTCTGCTTTTACACTTTTTTACGATTTAGTCCTTTTTTATCAAATTAAGCATTCAAATGATAAAATTTATTAACAGAATTTTCACACAATCATACTATCATACTGTAGACATTAAAATAATAATATAATTATTTTCGACCACGGATTTGTGGCCCTAAAACTATTGTTTTGATTTGACTAAAAATGGGTTTTTACAATTGTCCTAGGACACGCAAAGAACCCCTTAAGTAATCTTCATTCATGATTCCTTTTTAGAAGGTACCATACATGTAAGGTTAATAGTCCATGCTAAACCTTTAAAACAATAATAAATTACCAGTCTAGGTTAAATTTGTGTCACATGTATCTTTGAGCCCGTAACAAAAGCTGGAGGTTAGTTTCTAACTAGATTCACTTCATGCATGGAACAAACTAGCATAATCATCTTAGGTTACTAACAAAGAATAAACATAGCACACATCTAATATCATACATTCCAAACATACTGTTACAACAATACTTGAATATTTTAATACAAAAACAGCAATTGGTGCATACATGAACTTATTTTATACTCAAGAAACATTCATACAAACATTCATATAATTCATCATCACAAATACGCATGTACATAGGCCCTTCTAACCTTTCATGAAACTACAAGTCTAATTTATACCCATTTTTATTAGACCTTACTTGCATACTTATTATTCTACTTTTCATTGATGTAATTCTGCATATAATAAATTTACTCTTGCACAATTATCTTATGTTTTACTCAATTTCAATACTCAAGTTTTATCATTATTTCATCATCTATACCCATAATTCACATGTAAGAACCAGGGTAAAAATTCACACTAGGCTAACTAACTTATTTCATTAGCCAAACTATACTTCAATACATATTTCCACCATATTAACAATATGACATGTCATAGTACACATTCCAAATGAACACATACATAATCATGATTAAATGTCACAACACTCGTGCACAACTCGTCACATACTTAAACTCATCAGATTCTTTATCAAATGTTCTTACTATCCTCAATAATTATTCATGCACTAATTCATTATTTCAGAAACTTAGATCAGATATAACTTGTCTAAATGATTTATAGGAACCCATATAAGAGAACTCACATTCGACCAAACTTATTCCTGAACTCAATAATGATTCTTTCATGAATTTAGAATACCAGGTCTCATATCCAACATACATACCATCAAGTTCAATCACTTAAGTACATTATCAATTCTAACATAACTTCATCTTAATAGTCGTATAAGTGCCTTTTTTATATTGTCCATCATTTTTTTATTCATGGTTTGACCAATCTCATATAGATATATTTGAGTACGAACATGATATATATACAGTGGTTAGTGTAGAAACTCACTCGATCCTCACCTAAAACAGCTGGTACAACAGATACAACCATAAAACTTGCAATCATCACCCAATAAACATAAAAACATCATCAGAACTCATTCACGTACATTTAATCATTTTTTTTCAAACATTAACAACCCTGCACAAAACCCCCTCCCCATTTTGTTTTACTTAAACTTATTATTCAACCAAAATGAACAAACTTATTCTTTAGGATTCCACCTAAAAAACTGAAATACTCACTAGATTACAAAGTAATCTTCTACTAAAGATCTAATCTTTTAGTTCGGCTCAAGGGTAGGAAACCCTAGATGGCTTCCAACGAAATCCACAGCAACCTTTTTAAAAGAATGAAGATAATAAAATGTAACACCCCAAACTCGGCCCGAATGTTATGGCTGAATCTGGCGTGTCACATTGAAGTGTTTTAGCGAAAACCTTGTTTCATTGAAAACCCTTCCTTAAAAAGTTACATCTCAACTACTCAGTAAAATCTTTTTTCTATTGTGAAGCTTTGTTTAAGACATTTGATTAAAGAAAACTTATCCTTTAAAAATTTAGTTGTGGAAACGTAGTATTAAAAGAAAAACTATGGTTTAGAAAATCCATGTTCCACTTCTTATAATTACAACACACGAAATTAAAAATCCAAACAATAAAAAAAGGGGAGGCCTTATTACAATCCCGACTAAATAAAAGATTACTTAATAAACCAATAACCTATATGCTTTTAAAACAAGTCCAAGTTTTCTTGCTAGCTGGCCACCCAGAGTCCCTCCAGACATCGAACCTTTTATTGAGCATCACTTGAGAAAAATAAAAGAGGGGCTAAGTTTTCAAAAACTCAGTTTGCACAACCCTCGACGAGTTACAAGCATTCATCATTCACCATACAACATGCACTGCAATGCAGTGCAACCCACCCCAAAAATCCAACCGATATACATCAGCTCGTCCCCCGTTACACATCATGTGGGGATATAAATATTGACCCACCCAACCGATACACATCAATGGTAGCCCGGTTGTAGAACTACCTTCATTGCATCAAGTTGCCAGTCACATATTAGGCTTAAAAGCCGTCGGTGGATCCACGGTTGTCAAGCAACCATGTGACCCTCATATACTTCCTTTGTTCTATAATTCCCAACCAACCTAAATAGAATATCGTATGTATGCAGCAGCTATACATGTAACATCCATAAATCTTACATTCAACACTTAGGGGTATTTTGGTCATTTTCCCCCTTAGGGATATTTCGGTAATTTTTCCTTTATTATGGGTCTTTACTTACCTTGGCCCGTTAACAAATCCCGTGAGCTAAGATGAACGAATACTATGCACTAGGTAGGATTCCAGAGAAGAGGAGGTGAGTCATTAAGACCGTTTAAGTACCAAGCTCTCCCTAGATCCAATCCTAGACATGCATATACCCGTTGCCACACCTTAACCCTACGACTTGTCCATGGTCTTTAATTAATTAATTAAGCTTTATGTTTGCTTAAGCAGTTTTCATATACAAGGCCCAAAACCCCTTACAAACCCAAACAAGTCCACATACATGCTTATGGCCTACTAGGCCCAATCTCATTCATATGGCCCATTAGGCCCAATCACATTTATGTGGCCCATTAGGCCCAAATCACATTCATATGGCCATTAGGCCCAAATCACATTTACAGTCATGCTCACATACAATTTCCATCACATAGCATCAATTATCAAATTTTGCCTATTATGGGCACAACAGCCCGTGAGGCCCATTTAGCCCATTTCGGCTCGGTTGGCCAATTCACAGCCCAAGTACATGGAATCGCCCCTGGGCCTTAGGCAACCTATTGGTTTCCCCCTTACAAGTGTTCACGCACTCGCAAGACTACCGTACCAAATTTTTGGCTTTTCGGTATTTCGGCTTTTGCCGATCTACTTATGTGTGCAGTATATGTACACAGCTGGTAATAAAGGGTGCTGCGATATCTTTAGCCCTGAGCGTACAATCGATATCACCCTTCAGTTAATCGCATGCTTAATACATATATTTACCAAAACTGAAGCCTCACCCTTTACCTTACCTTGCGCGACAAGTTATAACAGTCCCTTCTTTAATCACTAACAACAATCAACTCCTAGATCTGCACCAATCTTAATTATTAAAACCAGAATAACAAGTGACTTGTATCCAACACAAGTCCCCCATCCCTTAGCTATGACCATTCGGCCAACTAAGATCAAGAACACTTACCAAAGTCTCTTACCTGATGAGGAAATCGGCAGGGGTCCAAAGGACTGGAATTTGATACTAATCCTACTAAAACCGATTGGAAGAAGTGAGGAACAGAGTAATCGATACTTAGCAAAAACTAATTGGGAGAGCAAACACTTACACTAGAACTGACTGAATGAAAAGTGTAGTGGCGGCACCAAAGGCATTCGGCCAAAGAGGTGTTCAGCCCTTGAGGGTTGCATGGAAAACAAAAGATTATTCGACACCAAGGAAAAAGGGAAGAAGAAGTCGGCTAAACCAAAAGTGAATCAAAGAAAATTGAGAAGAGGAAGGATGGGAAATCGGCACAAGGAAAAGAAAGAAAAATAAGGGTTTTCGACTTTTAGGAAAATGGGTTTCTGGCAACAAGGTGAAGGAGAATTCAGCATTAGCCTAGCAGCCTCCCATTCGGCACCTGTATATAGCCTCTATAGCCGAATTTCCCAAGACCAAAATTCCCAATTTGGCTCCACCTCTTCCTCACTCCTCATCTCCTCACTTTTCTCCCTTGATCCTCTCCTCAAATTTCTCCTCTTATCACTCCCTACAGAGTTCAAATCCAATACCACCTTTATCCATCTTTTAGCAAAAATAAATCCCTCCTTTGAGCAAAGTAGCATTCGAACCCCAGACCTCTGACACTAGCAAGTCCCCACTTATCCCCTTGGCCAGCAGGCTCTTTTTTATCCAATTTCCCCTTCATTTATTCAAAAGCCCACCTACTTGCCATTAGGGTTCTTTTAATAATTAAACTATAATTTCTTTTACCCCTTGGTTCGAACTCAAACCTTGATCGAGACCTACCATCACATAATTAACACTTAACCGGAAATGCTAAGCATAAAAAAATTATAGATTTTGGGATTTTTGAGGCGTTACAACTCTACCCCCTAAAAGAAATTTCCTCCTCGAAATTTTACCTGATTCAAACAGTTGAGGATATTGGCGTCACATCGCTTCCTCAGGTTCTCAAGTAGCCTCCTCAGCATTGTGATTATGCCAAAGCACTTTGACTAATGGAACAGACTTCTTTCTTAGTACCTTAACATTACGACCAATTATTTGTGTAGGATCTTCCTCGAAAGTTAGATCTGGCCTGACCTCGATTTCCTCAACCGCTATGACATGTGAAGGATTTGAGCGATACCGTCTCAGCATGGAAACATGAAACACGTCGTGGATCTGGTTCAGTTCAAGAGGTAACTCCAGTTAATAAGCGACTGGCCGAATCCCGCTTACAACTCGATATGGCCCAATGAACGTTGGGCTTAGCTTCCCCTTCCGTCCAAACCTTAACTCTTTCTTCCACGGAGAGACCCTAAGGAAAACTAAGTCCCCTATTGCATACTCTATCTTACGACGCTTAAGGTCAGCATACAATTTCTGTCTGTCCGAGGCCTCCTTCAATTGATCCCGAATCAACTTCACCTTATCCTCAGTATCTACTACTAACTCAGGGCCCAAAACTCTTTGTTCGCCCAATTTCGTCCAACATGTTGGAGTTTGACACCTTCGCTCATACAGTACTTCATACGTAGCCATCCCAATACTTGCTTGATAGCTATTATTGTACGCGAATTCGGCTAACGGCAAATAGTCTTCCCATCTACCTCAGAACTCAATCACACATCCCTTTAACATATCTTCCAATACTTGGATCACCCTTTCCGATTGTCCATCAGTTTGAGGGTGGAATGCCATACTGAAGTTCAACCTAATACCCAACACCTCTTGCAGCTTCTTCCAAAATCGGATATTATAGGCACTGGCACTCCATGCAATCTTACGATCTCTGCCACAAACAACCTAGCCAGCTTTTGTAATAAGTAGTCGGTATGAACCGATACAAAATGGGCAGACTTGGTTAACCGATCCACTATGAGCCATATCGATTCTTTCTTATTAGGCGTTAAGGGTAGCCCACTAACAAAGTCCATAGTGATCCTTTCCCACTTCCAAAGTGGAATATTTACTGGCTAAAGCAATCCTAAAGGCAACTGATGCTCCGCCTTCACCTTTTGACAAACCAAGCATTTACTTACAAAATCCATAACGTCACGCTTAAGTCCAAGTCACCAGTAAAGCTCATGCAAATTCCGATACATCTTGTTTCCGCCAGGATGCATAGTATAGAGGCTGCTATGTGCTTCCCACAGAATAGACTGTATTAAATCATTGTCCTTAGGTATACACATTCTTCCACGGAAACACAACATTCATTCACTGTTTATCCCAAAGCTCGATGTCTCCCCATTCTCTACTTGTCTAAGACGAGCACCTAAGGTCTCATCCATCAATTACTTACTCCTTATTTGCTCTATCCACATCAATTTTACTTGAAGCTCAGCTAACAAGCTACCATCATCCAACAAACTTAAACGGGCGAGCATAGCCCTCAAGTCTGACTTAACCCTACGACTCAATGCATCGGCTACCACATTCGCTTTGCTAGGGTCGTATTCAATCGTACAATCATAATCCTTCAATAAATCCACCCACCTACACTGCCTAAGGTTAAGCTCCTTTTGGGTAAGGAGGTACTTCAAACTCTTATGGTCCGGATAAATTGTACACTTATCCCCTATAAGTAATGCCTCCATATTTTTAGCATGAAAACCACCGCAGGTAGTTCCAAGTCATGGGTTGGGTAGTTCACCTCGTGAGTCTTAAGTTGCCGTGACGCATACGCAACCACCTTTATTTCTTGCATCAATACACATCCGAAGCCCACATACGATGCATCACTATAAACCATAAACTTCTTCCCAGGTTCTGCCTGAATCAACACAAGGACCTTAGTTAAAACCTTCTTAAGTTTTCCAAAACTCTCATGTTGCTTGTTTGTCCAAACAAACGGTACCCCCTTCCTCAACAACTTAGTTATGGGTGCATTAATTACTGAAAAGCTTTCGACAAACTGTTGATAATACCTTACCAAGCCCAGAAAACTTAGGATTTTCAATAGCAACTTGGGTGTTTTCCAGTCTAACACTGCTTTTATTTTTCGGGGATCCACCTTAATCCCCTCAATTGACACCACATGTCCTAGAAAAGTAACCTCCCTTAGCCAAAATTCACACTTACTGAGTTTGGCATACAACTGCCTCTCCCTCAAAGTCTGTAACACAATCCTTAAGTGCACATCATGCTCATCCTTATCCCTTGAGTACACCAAAATGTCATCTATAAAAACTACCACGAACCGGTCCAAGCAGGGTTGTAAGACCTGATTCATAAGATCAATAAAAGCGGCAGATCCGTTCGTCAGCCCAAATGGCATCACCAATAACTTGTAGTGCCCATAACGAGTTCTGAAAGCTGTCTTATGAACATCTGCCTCCTTAACCATCAATTGGTGATACCCCGAACGCAAGTCAATCTTCTAGAAAATGGAAGCTCCCCTAAACTGATCAAAATGATCATCGATTCTCGACAAAGGGTACTTGTTTTTAATAATTAACTTGTTTAACTTTCGGTAGTCGATGCATATTCACAACGTCCCATCCTTCTTCTTTACAAATAACACTGGTGCTCCCCATGAAGACACTCGGTCAGATGAATCCTCGATCCAATAATTCCTGAATCTGTGCCTTAAGTTCCACCAACTTCTTTGGTGCCATCCGATAAGGGGCGATGGACACCGGAGCCGTACCAAGTAACAATTTGACTCCAAATTCTACCTCTCGGTTGGGCGACAACCCTGGCAACTCCTTGGGGAAAACATCAGTGAATTTCCTAACTGTTCTGAACTCCTCAACAATAGGGCTCTTAACCTCTGTGTCACTAATGTATGCCAGATAGGCTTCACATCCCTTTCGTACCAACTTCTCAGCCCTTAATGCTGAAATCACGTTCGATAGATAATTCACTTTGCACCGTTCTTAACACCATTCACTTTGCAGCGCAATCCAAGGTGGCTCGGTGTTTCACCAGCCAGTCCATACCCAAGATTAAATCAAACTTACTAAACGACAACTCCATCAAGTCTTCTAAAAAGGTAACCCCTTGAACTACTAAAGGTACCTCCCTAAACAACTTATTCACTCCCACTGACTGACCTAATAGACTTATCACAGTCATCTCATTCGAAGTAATTTCAAACATATCACCTAAAGGTTCAGTCATATTGCATGCAACATATAAATGCGTCGATCCAATATCAATCAATGCAGTGTAAGGTAACTCATATATAAAGAACATACCCGTTATCATATCTAGGGCATCCTTATCTTCTCGGCGACGAGCAGCATAAACCAAAGCTGGCTGTCTCGCCTCAGCATGGCCTGCATTTTCGCCCGGTGCTCTACGTCCACGTCTATTACCGTTACTGCCCCTGGCCTACCCATGACCCCTTGGCAGTAGTTAACCACCCCTTGGTGGCTGAGCGCCTCCTCGGCCCGCAACTGGCACCTAAGCTGGCATTCTAGGGCAATTCCTGATCCTATGCTCTATAGATCAACAAGCTAAACAAGCTCTCGTCCTCTTCCAACACTCGCCTCCATGGCTTCTCCCACAATCAGCACAAGGTGGCACCCCTGGATTAGCAGTAGGGGGCCCTACCCAAACTGGCCCATTAACTCTGGCCCTAGCCCTAGGACTCTATCCAACACCAGGAGTCTCAGCCTCCCTCTTGTTCTTACTCCTTTCCTTTTCTCGATTTAGGAGCTCAGTGCGCTTCACCTCATTCGCTATCTTTGCTTTCTCTAACAACTCTGAGAAAACTCGCTCCCTTTGTGGAGCTATCAATACCCTGAAGCTATCTCTTAGTCCATCCTTAAACCTAACACAACGCTCATAGTTCGTTGCCACCATAACTCTTGCATACCTACTAAGACGTAGAAATTTCGCCTCATACTCTGCCATAGATTTTTTTCCCTGGGTCAATTTCAGCAACTCCTTCCTTTTAGCATCCACATAGCTCGCACCTACATACTTTCCTTGGAACGCAGCTTAAAGAACTCCCAAGTGACCTGCTTGGGTTGAGTGCCCTCTTTCACTGTCAGCCACCGCTGGTAAGCTTCTTCCCTAAGCAGTGACACTACCCCTTTCAGCTTTTATTTAGGTGAACAGTCCAAGTCCTCCGTTATCCTTTCAATGGCCTATAACTAGTATTCAGCTACGTTAGGAGCCACACCAGCCACGCCCTTAAAGGTCTCAGCCCCATTTGATCGAAGTTGCTCCGGAATGGACCCCCGATTTCCCGTGCCATTATTGGGTCCAGCGACCCTCTCCAATATCCTTAGCATTGCTTGCGGCAATGCATCATCCCCCGCTGCCCAATCGTACTGTCCATTCTCAGCCACGGGTAAGGCCGGAGCCTCTTCTACTCCAACATTGGGCACATGGCCCGATGTTGACGATTCAGCCCTCACACTTCCGTGGCCTCGGTCACGGCCTCTCGCACCTCTTCTAGCGCTTATCGTCGATTCACGTATTTTCTAGATTAAAAATTTTATGAAGTTTTTGTAACACCCCTATCCCGTAGCCGTCGCTGGAATAGGACGAGACGTTACCAAAAATTAAGAATCGGATCAGAATAGTAAAATTTTGAACCTTTTCTTAAATAAAAGATCATTTATGTATATAACTAATAGACACAAACAAAGATCGAATTTAAAACTTATAAAAGTAAACTTCTATAAGATGCCATATTAGTATGGCTTATATACAGTAGTCAAAATATCATTCTACTTATAGTCTATCCTATACATGCTATAAGCTAAGTCCAAATCACATGATTACCACAATAGTAGATAGTGTGACGAAGTGCTGACGATCCTCGAGCTAATAGTAAGAGTCAACGATCTACAAAAATAAACAGAGAAACATAACATTCAAAGTAAGCTTTCATAAACTTAGTAAATCTTAAGCAATTTAAACAGTTGAACTTAAAAAAAAACAAACCAAATGTTCGAAATCACATAAAACTTTCTGAGTACAATACTATATAGCCGATTATGCACAAACACATATCATTTTACTCTGTTTATACTCAAACTCATATAAACATAGTATTTACAAGCTTCCGGATTAACTTTAATTCTTTCAAATTTCACTAGTGTATCATTTCTTACCCACACTTACTTTCAACATTCATAGTTAAATGGCATATCGAAAACTATCTTGTAACTTTGCATAATAACTGAATGCACACATATACAAATATACATATGAATTTACAACATCTTTTCATATGCTTCTCATTACACATTCTTAATTCCCGTCAGATCAATCTCACATAAATAATATATATCACATACCTGAATCACTTAATGTGTAATACGAGTTCAATTTATCATCTTAGCATAGGATCTCGTAGTCATATACTTTATCAAATTCACTAGCACTTGGCCTGCGAGGTATAAAACCCGAACATAACACCAGCACGAAGCCTATGAGACTTTAAACCCGGATACAATCTCAGCACAATTTATTTTATATACTTTTTACTAACTTTGGCCTCATCAAATAACTAATAATACACTCTTTTCACAATTGGTCATTCGGCCACATTATATACACATAAACATATGTACATTTCACACTTGCCCATTCGATCACACCACATACACAAGCACATATATAAGATAATGCTTTTATCATTACTTGCTAATACATCATATACTTTGCTTTCATTTAAATAACCACTCAGCCATATTACATTTCTAAGTAACCATTCGGCCTCACTATACAAATAAGATAGCACACATTTTCATAAAGGCCATTCAGATAACTTGCACACATTTAATATTAGCAATTTCGGCCTCACCATATATACATATCTTGTACATCAATTTCATCATATCAAAATCGACTAGGTATACTAGTCATTCATGGCTTATAGCCTCATTTTAATATGGATTCGGTACTTTGGTTACCAATATTTAATCAAACATGTTCTTAATTACAATTATTTAACATTTTATTTTACATTCGGCAATGACATGTTCATCTCCAATAATTCAATACTTATAAACTTATAATTTCACAAATTTTAACATCAAAGATCCATCTAACACTCATATATCATTTCCTAACGTCACAATTCAAAATTCACATATGGTTTTAATCAATATCTTATAAGCAACTCAAACAGTTTTATCAATGTTTACAACATAATCACAAATTCACTACAAGCTGTCTTCCTGAGCAACAGTTATTAAATTATTTGAAACTAGAGCTACGAAACTCCAAATCAAGTGCCGTTAATTTTCCCTAGAAATAGACTCATCAAGCTTTAAGTACATAATTTATTAAGCCTCTAAATCAACTCCAACAATTTATGGTGATTTTCTAAAATCACGTTATTGCTGCTGTCCCAAGCAGATCTATTACAATTTACTCTTAAATTTCCAAAAGTTCAAACACTTAAGAACTTACTAAGATCTCAATTTCCCTTCTTCAATTTCCTAATCACATTAATAGTTTCACTTACTTTGTAACATTAATCCACAATTCATCTCATAATTCATTCGGTAATTTCATCACATAATTTATTAAAATAGCATTTCCTTATATTGATTTCAAATACATTCAAAAATTTAAAGCATAATTTCATAGCCAAATGTATTCACTATTCGACATTTACAAGAAATTCATAGTATTTTATTCACGTCTTAACTCATGATGCTTTCGGTTATTCCATCTTATCTCATGTTTTCAAAATACCATTCACACATATTAGTTCATAAGACATTTAGCTATCACACATAGTCCTCACTAAATTCATACTCATTCTATTTACCATTACTTAACCAAAACACAGAGATCATATATCATTCTCTAAAACTCTTTTAGCATATACCTCATTTCCATGCACAATTCAATCGAGTTAGCTAGCCATTTTTGGCTCATATTATGAACATTATTAATTATTAGAAAATATATATTTATATATCACATATACTAAAACTTTATTCTATATTCATTTAATCTTTAAACACATAAATTCAACTTAATTGTTTAAGAGCTTACCTCAAAAGTTATCATACGGCTATATCGACTACACGACTACCTTCTTTTTTTCCTTGATCCGAGTTTGTCCCCTTTAGCTCTTGATGCTCAATGAATAAATTTAACTACTCAATTTACAAACGGCAATGTCATTACTTTACATAACAGAAATTAAATTTCATTACTTAAACTATCCACGGCAATCACCTTCCAAGCACCTTAATTTTCTTTAAGCTAAACCACCTCATAGCATACATATACACATTCGGCTAATTATAAAACAAAATCAGCACTCATAACTGAATCATTAACTAAAATCACATTTGGTGATATGCTTAAATAATCTTCAATATTCAATAAGATCTAAAACTAATTTGCTTGAGGTGCCATGAATTATTCAAATTGGCCAAATATCATTGAATTTCTAAAATCATGCTTATAACCACTTGGCCGAATTTCACATATCAAAGCCATTTATATATATTATTCAAAGTATTTAATAACACTTAAAACTCCAAAACCGAATGCTCATCTTACCACCAACATGCATATTTAATTATCTCAAGCCTCTCTTAATCAATTTTATTCATAATAGCATGAACTCAACAATCCATTACTTATACAAAACAAACATAACCAAAAATCCCTTCATGAACTAATCACTCACATGTAACATACTTTTCAAAAACAAGATCATAAACATATGAATTTTGGTATCAAATTGTCCATTGAACATTCGTTTACTATCTTCTATCCTCAACTCAAATTTCCTCACTCATTTTCACTAAGGCCGAATCTAAAATGCCTCAAAAACTAAATTTATCAAGTGGGTTTCGGCTAGAAAAAGAAGAGAAACACAAATTCATCAACAATTTACAAAACCACATCAAATTACCTTCAAATTTGCCTCCAATTGACCGAATGGTCCCAAAACCATCCTTCACTCTTCTTCTTTTTATGAATTTCAGCTAGGTGAAGAAACAAAGATGGGTTCTTGTTTTCTCCACCAAATTCTTATTTTATTTTTATCAATAAACTATATAATAATGACTATATCAATAAACTACTTAAAAAAATATCAATTCATTATTATACATGTAAAATATGCTTATTTTGCTCACCAAAACCATCATGGCCGGCCACTAACATTAAAAGTGGCAAATTGACATGCAAACCCACTTATTTGCATCATTCAATAATTAATCACTTAAAATAAGCCACATATATATTCAAAGCTTCTCACATAAGTCCTTTTTATTTAGAAACACATTCAAATTTCACACATGCATGATCACATATTTTAGACAAAAAATATTATATTCAATTATTTCTGCAACTCGATTTAGCGGTCCTGAAACCACTTTCTGACTAGGGTTAGAATAGGGCTGTCACAGTTTTAGTTAGTTTCAATAATTAACCCGGTGTTATATGAAAGTATTTAAAGAGAGAGTTGTTTTCGTAAATCCTCTATAGTTTCAAGATCCTACGGGCTTCAGTTCCATTCTAACATAATCTTCTAAACTAGCCCTCTAACTATCTACTGTATAACAATTTAAACAGGCTTAAGAACAAAAGAACTTACTTGGTTCGACGTCGGAGACTCGATGTGCCGCTCAACAAGACTTCCCCTTTTCCAAAAACATTGTAATTCGATCAATTTTTTTTAAAACACAGCAAAAAGGATCCAAGTAACAAGGCCCACTTCACAGCCCGAGTTTTGCAAACTAGGCTCTAATACCACTAAATGTAACATCCTAAACCTGGCCCGGACGTTATGGCTGAATCTGGCATGTCACATTAAAATGTTTTAGCAAAAACCTTGTTCCATTAAAAACCCTTCCTTAAAATGTTACATCTCAACTACTAAGTAAAATCTCTTTTCTGTTGTGAAGCTTTGTTTAAGAAATTTCATTAAAGAAAACTTATCCTCTAAAAATTTAGTTGTCGAAACGTAGTATTAAAAGAAAAACTATGGTTTAGAAAATCCATGTTCTACTTCTTATAATTACAACGCACGAAATTAAAAATCCCAACAATAACAAAAGGGAGGGCCTTATTACAATCCCGATTAAATAAAAGATTACTTAATAAACCAATAACCTATATGCTTTTAAAACAAGTCCAAGTTGTCTTGCTAGCTGGCCACCCAGAGTCCCTCCAGACATCGAACCTCCTACTGAGCATCACCTGAGAAAAAAAAAAGAGGGGGTGAGTTTTCAAAAACTCAGTTTGCACAACCCTCGATGAGTTACAAGCATTCATCAGTCACCATCCAACATGCAATGCAATGCAGTGTAACCCAACCCAATAATCCAACCGATACACATCAGCTTCATCCCCCGTTACACATTATGTGGGGATATAAATATTGACCCACCCAACCGATACACATCAATGGTAGCCCGGTTACAGAACTACCTTCATTGTATCAAGCTGCCAGTCACATATTGGGCTTAAAAGCCGTCGGTGGATCCACGGTTGTCAAGCAAAAATGTGACCCTCATATACTTCCTCTGTTCTATAATTCCCAACCCTTGTGCAACCTAAATAGAATATCGTATGTATGCAGCAGTTATACATGTAACATCCATAAATCTTACATTCAACACTTAGGGGTATTTTGGTCATTTTTGCCCTTAAGGGCATTTCAAAAATTTTTCATTTGTTACGGGTCTTTACTTACCTTGGCCCGTTAACAAATCCCGTGAGCTAAGATGAATGAATACTATGCTCCAAGTAGGATTCTACAGAAGAGGAGGTGAGTCATGAAGACCGCTTAAGTACCGAGCTCTCCCCAGATCCAATCCTAGACATGCATATACCTATTGCCACACCTTAACCCTATGACTTGTCCATGGTCTTTAATTAATTAATTAAGTTTTATGTATGTTTAAGCAGTTGTCATATACTAGGCCCAAAACCTGTAACACCCCGTACCCGAGACCGTTGCCGGAGTCGAACACGAGGTGTTAAAGGACTTAATTCACTTATTTATACACAGTTCATTTTAAAATTTCCAGACAAGCTGGTTAACTGCATCACAGTCACTTTAAAAATCATATCTCGAGTTCCAAAACTCAAAAACTGATTCCGTAAATTTTCCCTAAAACTAGACTCATATATCCGTCTACAATTTTTTTTCTAGAATTTTTGGTTGGGCCAATTAGTACAGTTTATTAGTTAAAGTCTCCCCAGTTACAGGATTCGACTACTCTGACCTTCATGCATTGCGACTTAGATATCTCCCTGTACAGGACTTCAATACTTATTCCATTTGTTTCTAATGAAACTAGACTCAAAGAGGAATTTGTACATATAAGGAATGACTTCTAATTATCTCTGGTTAATTTATAGTGAATTTCCAAAGTCAGAACAGGGGATCCAGAAATCGCTCTGGCCCTGTTTCACGAAAACTTAAACATCCCTTAAAATACGTCTCATATGATCATTTCATTTCTTCCATATGAAAATAAACTCATCAAGGTTCGATTAAATAATTTATTCGCTATTTAATTCAATTCCTACTATTTTTAGTGATTTTTCAAATTCACATCACTGCTGCTGTCAGCATCTGTTTTTAAGGTAGACTATACCTATTTCATGATTTTCCATGGATCAACTAGCCATTTGTCGTACATAGCACTAAAATGATCGTCATTAACCATTCCAATGGCTAATCGTTACCAAGCATTTCCATACCACTCAATGAGCAGTATACAAAATGATTATAATGCTATGCTCAAGATATATAAGCCATTTTCGCATGGCTATCCAAATTTATACAATACGAAAAGGTACATGACCAACAACAAAAGGGTAGTCCTATACATGCCATTTTCAGAGTTCAACTAAAAGAGTACCAAAAGGGCTTTGATAGTGTGGACGACTTCAACTTCGACAATCCCGAGTCCGATAGCTGACGAACCAAAATCTACAAAACAGAGAATCAAAGAAACGGAATAAGCATTTAATGCTTAGTAAGTTTTGAATAATGAAATTAATTCGGCTAAGGTATAACATTCATATGGCTAAATGAATAACTTCATAAATGCACATTCTCATAATTATACTTACTTCACGCTTCAATCAATATATTCATAGACAAGGTATCAAACCTAACTAAAGGCCGAAAATTCGTTAATCAATTGAACGAATATTATTTAAAACGAATCGAACTTTTCGATGCATATACGAAACATACCTTATCGTTTGGAATTTTATGAGCGTATTAATTGAAATTATTACAGCAAGATCGCTCACTTCCAAACCCAAGTATCTTCGGGATTTAGCCGGATATAACAACTCGCACAAATGCCTTCGGGTCTTAGCCCGGAGATAGCAACTCGCACAAATGCCTTCGGGTCTTAGCCCGGATATAATCACTAGCATAAATGCCTTCGGGACATAGCCCAGATATAGCAACTCGCACGAATGCCTTCGGATCTTAGTCCGGTTATCATTTGAATAACCATGCGCATATATCCACAAATCATAACACATTTTTATTTCGTTTCCATTACTAGGACTCAGACACAAGGCACTTATCTACCATTACCATTTTCGGCTCAATAGCCACATACAAAGAGCATGGTTTTGATTCGCTATATAACATGATCTAATCGAATCATAATCTAAGTTCCATTACTCGAAAACTTACCTCGGATGTTGTCGAGCGACTTCAACGGCTATTCGATCACTTTTTCCTTTCCCTTATCCAACTTTGATCCTCTAAGCTCTTGAGCTAAATCAAACAATTTGCTTCCCAATCAAACACAATCACATGTCATCCATATATATTTTAGAACCATTCTTAACATACTACTCATTTACAAAACAAAACACTCATATCACATTTATAAAACTACAAGCCGAATATACCTATACTTACCTCACTTAAACATCAACCCTCAATCCATGTACATTCTCAAATAGAGTAATCCTTACTTGAACTATTAGCCAACTTTATCAAATGAACAATTTTACTTAAAGTGCCATATATATATATATATCTACATAACTGCTTAGATACCATGTTTCCAACAATTATTTCCTAGCTTAGTAGCCGAACCAATATTCAATAACAAACTCCTCTTTGATCAAATATATATTCGGCAAGGACATGATAATTTATACTACATCAATTTTAAGCACATAAATTACTCAAACATAACCAAATTCACATTCGGTCTTGGCACATAATAAGGTAGCCGATTCATTACCCTTAGCACCCAATGCTCACATATGATTATTTGTATAGTTCAAACACTCATCTACCATCGTTCATTTAAATTTAACACGAAAAAACAACCATATATCTCTTCCATTTTCTACCATGGCCGAATGCTCTAGCTACCACACCGTTTCAAATTTTGCCATGGGTTAAGCAAAGGACTTAATGACTAACTCACAAATGCTAAAAAGAAAATCCAAGAATCATCAATCCACCATCACATGTATCATTTCAAAGCTTCACACTTAGCATGCTAATGACATCAACACAAATCCACCTTAGCCGAAACTTAACTCATACAAAACCTATCTTCAAACCATAAAATAGGTAGAATTTAACTAATCATCCAAATGGTGCATAAGTTTTTTTTTTCAAGAATGGCATTGAACTTACCTTCCTCTTGCTATCCACCTTGGCCGAATTTCTTCCCTAAAGATTTTTCTTCCTCCTCTTTCTCTAGTCACGGCAATGGGGGAGTAAGGGTGAGACAACTTTGGTTTCTCCTCCCACTCACCTCATGTTTTATCATTCTTAATTCACTATTTTATTTCTAAACAAATAATGCTAATAGAAAACTCATATTATCATCAATGACCCATCCATGGCCGGCCACTACTCATTATAATTGGAAATTTGACATGCAAACCCATCATTCTTATAGCATGCATTAATTGATCCTTATAGATTAACCTGTCACATTTTAAAAGTGTCACACATAAGTCCTATTAGCTGAATTCACATGCAATCGACTAAATCAAAGCTTAAAACTTTCACACATTCATATTCACACATTTTAGACAATAAATATCATATTCAAATACTTCGGTGATTCGGTTTAGCGGTCCCGAAACCGCTTTCCGACTAGGGTCAATTTAGGGCTGTCACAACTCTCCCCCACTTAAGAAATTTTCGTCCCCGAAAGTCTTACCGGTAAATAGGTTTGGGTATTGTTCTTTCATGGAGTTCTCGGTTTCCCAAGTAGCTTCTTCGATCCCGTGTTTGAGCCATAACACCTTTACTAACGGAACCCTTTTGTTTCTCAACTCTTTCACTTCACGAGCTAGGATACGAATCGGTTCTTCTTCATAACTCATATCGGCTTGAATCTCAACCTTGGAGGGGTTTATTACGTGCGAAGGACCGGATCTGTAACGTCGAAGCATCGAAACATGAAAAACATTGTGACTCTTTTCGAGATCAGGGGGTAAAATCAATCTATATGCCACTAGACCAACTCGTTCGGATATTTCATACGGCCCTATGAACCTCGGACTCAGTTTGCCCTTACGGCCAAATCTGAGTATCTTTTTCCAAGGTGAAACTTTAAGAAACACTTTGTCTCCCACCTGATACTCCATATCTCTTCGTTTTAAATCCGCGTACGACTTCTGACGATCTGATGCTGCCTTCAAACTTTCACGAATTATTTTTACTTTCTGTTCAGCATCTTTAATCAAATCCACTCCGAAAATTTTACTTTCACCGAGCTCGGTCCAAAACAATGGTGTACGGCATTTACGACCGTACAAAGCCTCATAAGGTGCCATCTTAATACTTGATTGAAAACTATTGTTGTAAGTGAATTCAATCAAAGGTAAATACCGCTCCCATGAACCACTAAACTCGAGGATGCAACATCTCAACATATCCTCAAGTATCTAATTATCCGCTCGGATTGACCATCGGTCTGGGGATGAAAAGCGGTGCTAAAATGCAACTTGGTACCCAAAGCTTCTTGCAATTTCTTCCAAAATCGCGAGGTGAATCTCGGATCTCTATCCGACACAATAGAAATAGGTACCCCGTGTAATCTTACAATCTGAGAAACATACAATTCAGCTAATTTATCCAATGAATAATCCGTACGTACAGGAACAAAATGAGCTGACTTAGTCAGTCTATCAACAACAACCCAAATCGCATCTTTCTTAGTTGCCGACAATGGCAACCCAGATACAAAATCCATCGTGACTCGATCCCACTTCCATTCAGGTATCATGATCGGCTGAAGTAAACCTGTAGGCACTTGATGTTCCACTTTCACTTGTTGACATATTAAACACTTCGAAACAAAATCAGAAATGTCTCGTTTCATACCATGCCACCAAAACTGACATCTCAGATCGTTGTACATTTTCGTACTCCCTGGGTGAATTGACATTCGGCTACAATGAGCTTCGTTCAGAATCATCGAAATAAGTTCTGAATTTCTTGGAACACACAAACGACTTCTGAACCTCAAACAATCATCATCGTCAATTTGAAACTCTGATTCCATGTTCGAAACACATTCTGCCCGTTTTGCAACCAATTTATCATCGACTTTCTAAGCTTCACAAATTTGATGAATCCACAATGGTTTGGCCTTTAATTCTACTACTAACACGTTGTCGGATAGAACAGACAAGTGTACATTCATCGCTCGTAAAGCAAATAGTGATTTACGACTTAAAGCATCCGCAACCACATTAGCCTTTCCCGGGTGATAGTCAATGACAAGCTCATAATCTTTTAACAACTCGAGCCAACGTCTTTGTCGCAGATTCAAGTCTCTTTGAGTCATCAAATATTTGAGACTTTTGTGATCCGAAGATACATGGCACTTCTCACCAAATAAGTAATGTCGCCATATTTTCAAAGCGAATACGATGGCAGCTAGTTCGAGATCATGGGTCGGATAATTTTTCTCATGTGGCTTCAATTGTCTCGACGCATAGGCCACAACTCGACCTTTTTGCATCAATACACAACCCAACCCAAGTAAGGATGCATCCCTGTAGATGACAAACTCTTTGCCTGATTTAGGCTGCACTAGCACTGGAGCTTCAGTCAAGTAAGTTTTTAGTTGATCGAAACTTTTCTGACATTTTTCTGACCATTCGAACTTAACATCTTTCTGAAGTAGCTTCGTCATTGGTGTGGCTATCATCGAGAAACCCTTTACAAACCGTCTGTAGTAACCGGCTAGTCCCAAAAAGCTTCGAACCTCAGTAATATTTCTCGGAGGCTTCCAGTTAAGTATGGCTGAAATTTTGCTCGGATCAACTCGAATACCTGATGCAGATACCACATGACCCAAGAAGCTAACCTCTCTTAACCAGAACTCGTACTTATTGAACTTAGCATATAACTGCTTATCCAGTAAAATTTGCAACACTAATCCCAGGTGTTTAGCATGATCGGTTTCATTTCTCGAGTAGACCAAAATATCATCGATAAACACAACTACAAACCGATCCAAATACGGTCTGAAGATCTGATTCATCAAATCCATAAATACCGCAGGGGCATTAGTGAGCCCAAACGGCATCACTAAGAATTCGTAGTGACCGTATCTCGTTCTGAAAGCAGTTTTGGGTATATCCGAATCTCAAATTCGCAACTGATAATAACCCGATCTCAAATCTATCTTTGAAAACACTGAGGCTCCCTTTAGTTGATCAAACAAATCGTCAATACGCGGTATCGGATATTTATTCTTTATTGTCACCTTATTCAGCTGACGATAGTCGATGCACAACCTCATGGTTCCGTCCTTCTTTTTCACAAACAATACTGGTGCACCCCAAGGTGAGAAACTTGGTCGAGCGAAACCTCTATCCATCAACTCTTGCAACTGAGCTTTCAATTACTTCAATTCCGTTGGTGCCATACGATACGGAGCTATCGAAATCAGTGTAGTCCCAAGTAAAAGCTCAATACCAAACTCTACCTCCCGAACAGGTGGTAAACCCGGTAATTCTTCGGGAAAAACATCCGAATATTCACAAACCACCGGTACCGATTCAAGTTTCTTTTCAGGCTCTTTATTATCAAGTACGTATGCAAGATACGCTTCACACCCCTTTCTCACATATTTTGAGCTAACATCGAGGATATTATTGTTGGCAATCCATTCAAGACAGTAGACTCAACTCGGATTATCTCATTATTTGCACACCTCAAATCAATAGTCTTGCTTTTGCAATTCACAACTGCATCATGCACGGTCAACCAATCCAAACCGAGAATAACATCAAATTCATCAAACGGTAAAGGCATCAAGTCCGCCAGAAAACAGGAACCTCGAATTACTAGGGGACATTTTTTACACACCTTATCAACAAGCACACAATGACCCAAGGGATTCAACACTCTAATAACGAACTCAGTAGACTCAACAGGTAAAGTCTTACTGGATGCTAAAGTCTCACATACATAAGAATGAGTAGAACCAGGGTCAATCAATGCAATCACATTAGTATCAAAGAGAGTGAAATACCGGTAATAACATCTGGCGAGGAAACATCCTCGCGTGCGCGTATAGCATAAGCTCTAGCAGGAGCACGAGCCTCAGATCTGGTTGTAGCATCTCTAGATCCTCTCTGACCGCCACTAGCATTGCCCGTATTTCTAGATGGTCTACCCCGAGCAGTAGTAGCACCCGGTTTCCCACTCTGATTTACATTCTGTTCAAACAATCTCGGGCAATCTTTAATAAAGTGGTCAGCTGATCCGCACTTGTAACAGGAGCGGTCATGGAATCTACAACTCCCCGAATGCCATTTACCACAATACTGGCACTCCGTTCTGTCTTGACAATCATTTCTAACACTGGCGACCGAAGTGACTCGTGCACTCACAGGGGGTCGATCACGATCTCGTCTAGAAAAGCCCGAAGTGTCTCTAGATCAGCCTAAATCATCTCTAAATTTCTTCGATGACTGTTGAAAGGGCTTTCCCGAAGATCTCTTACAAAACTCCTTTGCTCCCATATCAACTTTTCTTTTCTCCTTACTGAGCTCCTCGGCTTTGCAAGCTCGCTCGACAAGTACCACAAATTCTCGGATTTCTAAAATGCCAACATACAGCTTTATATCATTGTTCAGTCCATCCTCAAAACGTTTACACATCACAGTTTCTGAAGAAATGCATTCTCGAGCGTACCGGCTAAGCCTTACAAAATTTCGTTCATAATCAGTAACCGACATGGAACCTTGTTTAAGTTCAAGAAATTCCTTCCGTTTTTGATCAATGAATCTCTGACTGATATGCTTTTTCCGAAACTCGGTTTGGAAAAACTCCCAAGTTACTTGCTCTCTGGGCACAATAGAAATCAACGTATTCCACCAATAGTAGGCAGAATCACGTAGCAAGGAGATAGTACACTTTAGACATTCATCGGGTGTGCAAGATAGTTCATCGAGTACCCGAATAGTGTTGTCCAACCAAAATTTAGCTTGCTCGGCATCATCACTGTCTGTAGCTTTAAATTCAGTAGCCCCGTGTTTTCGGATTCTATCAACTGGGGGCTTATTTGACCTTATTTGGTCAGTTACCGGAGGTATCGTAGGTGCGGGGGTTGTATTAGTCGGGAATGGAGGTTCTTGAACAGCCGTATTAGTTCGAATGTATTGGTTGAACCAATCATTCATCACGCTATAAAAAGCTTGTCTAGCTTCATCATTCTGATTACTAGCAATAGGTTGAGAGTCCGCCGGCACTGTCCCTTGTGCGGGAGCAGGCACTACACTCTCAAGATCATCAGCTACCGTTCGGTTGGGATCGGGATCCATTTCTATAAGTAAACACATTTTTAACTGTCAGAAATCACCACACTATCAAATAAACACAAAATCGCATGTATAGCTAGACCCAAACGTATTACGGTAGTCCTAGAATCGACAAAACCGTAGCTCTGATACCAATAAAATTGTAACACCCCGTACCCGAGACCATTGCTGGAGTCGAACACGAGGTGTTAAAGGACTTAATTCACTTATTTATACACAGTTCATTTTAAAATTTCCAGACAAGCTGGTTAACTGCATCACAGTCATTTTAAAAATCATATCTCGAGTTCCAAAACTCGAAAACTAATTCCGTAAATTTTCCCTAAAACTAGACTCATATATCCGTCTACAAATTTGTTTCTAGAATTTTTGGTTGGGCCAATTAGTACAGTTTATTAGTTAAAGTCTCCCCTGTTACAGGGTTCGACTACTCTGACCTTCATGCATTGCGACTTAGATATCTCCCTGTACAGGACTTCAATACTTATTCCATTTGTTTCTAATGAAACTAGGCTCGAAGAGGAATTTGTACATATAAGGCATGACTTCTAATTATCTCTGGTTAATATATAGTGAATTTCCAAAGTCAGAACAGGGGATCCAGAAATCGCTCTGGCCCTGTTTCACGAAAACTTAAACATCCCTTAAAATACGGCTCATATGATCATTTCGTTTCTTCCATATGAAAATATACTCACCAAGGTTCAATTACATAATTTATTTGCTATTTAATTCCATTCCTACTATTTTTAGTGATTTTTCAATTTCACATCACTGCTGCTGTCAGCATCTGTTTTTAAGGTAGACTGTACCTATTTCATGATTTTCCATGGATCAACTAGCCATTTGTCGTACATAGCACTAAAATGATCGTGATTAACCATTCCAATGGCTAATCGTTACCAAGCATTTCCATACCACTCAATGAACAATATACAAAATGATTATAATGCTATGCTCAAGATATATAAGCCATTTTCGCATGGCTATCCAAATTTATACAATACCAAAAGGTACATGACCAACAACAAAAGGGCAGTCCTATACATGCCATTTTCAGAGTTCAACTAAAAGAGTACCAAAAGGGCTTTGATAGTGTGGTCGACTTCGACTTCGACAATCCCGAGTCCGATAGCTGACGAACCAAAATCTATAAAACAGAGAATCAAAGAAACGGAATAAGCATTTATTGCTTAGTAAGTTTTGAATAATGAAATTAATTCGGCTAAGGTATAACATTCATATGGCCAAATGAATAACTTCATAAATACACATTCTCATAATTATACTTACTTCACGCTTCAATCAATATATTCATAGACAAGGTATCAAACCTAACTAAAGGCCGAAAATTCGTTAATCAATTGAACGAATATTATTTAAAACGAATCGAACTTTCCGATGCATATACGAAACATACCTTATCGTTTGGAATTTCATGAGCATATTAATTGAAATTATTACAGCAAGATCGCTCACTTCCAAACCCAAGTATCTTCGGGATTTATCCGATATAACAACTCGCACAAATGCCTTCGAGTCTTAGCTCGGATATAGCAACTCGCACAAATGCCTTCGGGTCTTAGCCCGGATATAATCACTAGCATAAATGCCTTCGGGACATAGCTCGGATATAGAAACTCGCACGAATGCCTTCGGATCTTAGTTCGGTTATCATCCGAATAATCATACGCATATGTCCACAAATCATAACACATTTTTATTTCGTTTCCATTACTAGGACTCAGACACAAGGCACTTATCTACCATTACCATTTTTGGCTCAATAGCCACATACAAAGAGCATGGTTTTGATTCGCTATATAACATGATCTAATCGAATCATAATCTAAGTTCCATTACTCGAAAACTTACCTCGGATGTTGTCGAGCGACTTCAACGGCTATTCGATCACTTTTTCCTTTCCCTTATCCAACTTTGATCCTCTAAGCTCTTGAGCTAAATCAAACAATTTGCTTCCCAATCAAACACAATCACATGGCATCCATATATATTTTAGAACCATTCTTAACATACTACTCATTTACAAAACAAAACACTCATATCACATTTATAAAACTACAAGCCGAATATACCTATACTTACCTCACTTAAACATCAACCCTCAATCCATGTACATTCTCAAATAGAGTAATCCTTACTTGAACTATTAGCCAACTTTATCAAATGAACAATTTTACTTAAAGTGCCATATATATATCTACATAGCTGCTTAGATACCATGTTTCCAACAATTATTTCCTAGCTTAGTAGCCGAACCAATATTCAATAACAAACTCCTCTTTGATCAAATATATATTCGGCAAGGACATGATAATTTATACTACATCAATTTTAAGCACATAAATTACTCAAACATAACCAAATTCACATTCGGTCTTGGAACATAATAAGGTAGCCGATTCATTACCCTTAGCACCCAATGCTCACATATGATTATTTGTATAGTTCAAACACTCATCTACCATCGTTCATCTAAATTTAACACGAAACAACAACCATATATCTCTTCCATTTTCTACCATGGCCGAATGCTCTAGCTGCCACACCGTTTCAAATTTTGCCATGGGTTAAGCAAAGGACTTAATGACTAACTCACAAATGCTAAAAAGAAAATCCAAGAATCATCAATCCACCATCACATGTATCATTTCAAAGCTTCACACTTAGCATGCTAATGATATCAACACAAATCCACCTTAGCCGAAACTTAACTCATACAAAACCTATTTTCAAACCATAAAATAGGTAGAATTTAACTAATCATCCAAATGGTGCATAAGTTTTTTTTTTCAAGAATGGCATTGAACTTACCTTCCTCTTGCTATCCACCTTGGCCGAATTTCTTCCCTAAAGATTTTTCTCCCTCCTCTTTCTCTAGTCACGGCAATGGGGGAGTAAGGGTGAGACAACTTTGGTTTCTCCTCCCACTCACCTCATGTTTTATCATTCTTAATTCACTATTTTATTTTCTAAACTAATAATGCTAATAGAAAATTCATATTATCATCAATGACCTATCCATGGCCGGCCACTACTCATTATAATTGGAAATTTGACATGCAAACCCATCATTCTTATAACATGCATTAATTGATCCTTATAGATTAACCTGTCACATTTTAAAAGTGTCACACATAAGTCCTATTAGCTGAATCCACATGCCATCGACTAAATCGAAGCTTAAAACTTTCACACATTCATATTCACACATTTTAGACAATAAATATCATATTCAAATACTTCGGTGATTCAGTTTCGCTGTCCCAAAACCGCTTTCCGACTAGGGTCAATTTAGGGCTATCACAAATCCCCTTACAAACCCAAACAAGTCCACATACATGCTTATGGTTCACTAGGCCAAAATGACATTCATATAGCCATTAGTCCCAAATCACATTTACAGTCATGCTCACATACGATTTCCATCACATAGCATCAATTATCAAATTTTGCCTTTTATGGGTCCAACAGCCCATCGGGCCCATTTAGCCCATTCCGGCCCGGTTGGCCAATTCACAGCCAAATTCCATGGCATCGTCCATGAGCCTCAGGCAACCTATCAGTTTCCCCCTTATGAGTGTTCGCACACTCAGAAGACTACCGTAGCTAAACTTTCAACTTTTCAGCATTTCGACTTTTCGGCATTTCTGCTTTTGCCGATCTACATGTGTGTGTAGTGTATGTACACACCTGGTAATAAAGGGTGTTGCAATATCCTTAGCCCTAAACCTATAATCAATATCACCCTTCAATTAATCGCATGCTTAATACATATTTTTACCAAAATTGAAACCTCACCCTTTACCTTACCTTGCGCGACAAGTTATAACAGTCCATTCTTTAATCACTAACCACGATCAACTCCTAGATCTGCACCAATCTTAATTATTAAAACCAGAATAACAGGTGACTTGTATCCAACGCAAGTCCCCCTTCCCTTAGCTATAACCATTCGGCCAACTAAGATCAAGAACACTTACTAAGTTTTTCACCTAAGGAGCAATTCGGCAGGGGTCCAAAGGATTGGAATTTGATACTAATCCTACCAAAACCGTTGGAAGAAGTGAGGAACAGAGTAATCATTACTTAGCAAAAACCAAATGGAAGAGCAAACACTTACACTAAAATCGACTGAATGAAAAGGGTAGTGGCGGCACCAAGGGTATTCGGCCAAAGAGGTGTTCGGCCCTTCAGGGTTGTATGGCAAACAAAAGATTATTCGGCACCAAGGAAAAAGAGAAGAAGAAGTCGTCTAAACCAAAAGTGAATCAAAGAAAATTGAGTAGAGGAAGGATGGGAAATTGGCACAAGGAAAATAAAGAAAAATAAGGGTTTTCAGCTTTTAGGAAAAAGGGTTTTTGGCAACAAGGTGAAGGAGAATTCTGTGACAGTCCTAATTCGACCCTAGTCGGAATGTGGTTTCGGGGCCATAAGACCGAGTCCCAAAATTTATTTAAAATTTGGTTGCATATCCTCTATGTATATTAGTGCATGTGTGAAAATTTGATGTTTTAATTTAGACTTATGAATGTGAATTTCATGTGATTGACTTAGTTGAGAACTTAAGAAAATATGATAGGGGAATATGTAAGGATCAAATAATAACAAAGTGAGGAAACTTGGGTTTGCATGTCAAATTACCCAAACCTCAAGTAGTGACCGGCCAAGCAAGGATGGTTCTTCCATTAAGTTGAATTTTTAATGATGCTTTTATTAGTAAATGATTAAAATAGATCCAAAAAAAAAAAGAAAGGGGAATAAAATAAGAAAGCAAGAGAAAGTCTTCATCTTCTTTCTTTTCTTGAAGTGCCGTGAGCTAGGGAAGGAGGGGAGAAATGTTCTAAGACATTCGGCCATCATAAGGGAGGATTAAGGTAGGGTTCATGTTAGTTTTGTTAAATTTTTGTGAAAATCTAGCTAGTAGCCAATGTCTTATCATGTCCCGTATGTTAATTTTCTACCTAAATAAGTAATTAAATGGCATACGGTTAGGGAGAGGTAAATGCTAAGAGTATGGTGCTTTTGATGTTGTGAAGGGAAATAGTAGGAAGGTGAAAGAAGATTTAGGTAGAAATGTAGTTATATGTGGATTTATATGATATTACAAATAGATGTGAAGCTATGCTAGATTAGAAGAAAAAAATTCGGCCAAGTGTTCATGGGAGGAAACTATGTGTTGAAAGAATAAAAATGATACTATAATTGATAGTATAGGTATTCAGCCATTTAATCAAGTGTATAGGTGATGTTAGATCTAATTTTAGCACATTCGGCTATATAAGTATGCCCATTTGTGATATTACCTTTGATTGTATAAAATCGACTAAAATGGGTAGTTAGTAAGGGTGGTTACCTAATATACAAATATGTATATGTGTATGTGTAATTGGATTATTGATAGTAATGATATTATATGGTTATTAGCCGAATGGCCCAAAAGCATAAGGTAGAAAGGTAAAAATTTACCATGTGTTTCTTATGATATGAAATCATTAATATTTGGATATAAATATTTAGCAAGACGGTTAAACTAGTTTAACTTATTTGATTAAGCTCAAGAAGTTAAAGGAGGGGAATCAAGCAAGGGCAAAGCAAAGAACAACGAGTAGCCGAGTTGGAACCGTTTTACCCAACACAAGGTAAGTCCTTAAGCATTTTTGTAAGGTTGATTAGTTGGTATGTAAAAAGAAAATACTAGTGAATCATAAAAGAATTCGTTTTGATGAGTATTCTTTTGGAGTGAATTTTCTAATTATTAATGTGACCATATGTGCTATTTGAATTAAGTAAATTGCCTTATCAAAATGAGTTAACATATGGCACTATGTGTGCCGATTTGGATGTTGAAGTATGAGAGAAAATCCAATGCACTGAGTGTGCGGTGTACTATGGCACTATGTGTGCGAGTGTGACGAGCACTATGTGTGCAAATTCGATTGATAATATAAAATGTGCGTGAAAGAACGAAGTGGTAGAACTAGTAACTAAAGTATCGAACTTGAGGCATGTACTGAGTAGGTACAAATTTATCTAGTGCATCATAATTCCATGCTTTGAGGAATCGGGTCTAAATCAATTGGGTTGTTTTGGTGTTTGATTTGATTGTAGGACTTGGCATGAGATTGAACCGAAATTCTAAGAAATGATAGCATAGTTCGGTATAGTTGGAGTAACTGATTTTGCATTATTTGCCTTCTCTTATGATCTCTTATAATTGTACGGTATGTAATGCTTATGACTTACTGAGTTATATACTCATTTGGTGTGTTTATTTGTCACTTATTTAGGTTCCTTTGATCCATTTTTGTGTGCTCGGGACCATCATCGAAGTCATCACACCAGCTTGCAACTTTTTGGTATCTTCTTCTTAGTTGGCCTAAGAGAACATTTCGGCATGTATAGGCTATTATGTTTTGTTTGAACTTTGGTATGTATACTTTTAGCCATGCGAAAATGGCATAAATGTTAAGTTGGATTTGGTCTTATGATACTTAGTTATAAGTAATAGTTAAAGTCTAATTGATTATTATGCCGTTTGTCATGGCTAATCATTTCCGGTGTTACACTCATGATATGGTTATTGAGTAGTAAGGAAATGCTTGGTAATGATTAGCCTTTGGTATGGCTAGTCATGATCATACTTGGTGATATGTATGTTAAATTACTCTAATAGGTAAAATTTACTCTAATAATAGATGCAGACAGCAGTAGTGATGTGAAATTGAAAAATCACTAAAAATAGTAGAAATGGAATTAAATAATTAATAAGTTATGGAATCGAAGCTTGATGAGTCTACTTTCACATGGAAGAAGTAAAACAAGTATATGAGCTATATTGTATGAGATATTTAAAATCTTGTGAAACAGGGCCAGAACAATTTCTGGATCCCCTATTTCGACTTTGGAAATTCATAATAAATTTTAAAAAGATAATTTGAAGTCATAATTTATATGTACAGATTCCTTATTGAGTCTAGTTTTATTAGGGACAAACGAAATAGTCATTGAATCTCTGTACAGGGAGATATCTGGTTCGTAATACACAGAGGTCAGAGTAGTTGAACCCT
Organism: Gossypium hirsutum; assembly: GCF_007990345.1. Lineage (NCBI taxonomy): Eukaryota > Viridiplantae > Streptophyta > Magnoliopsida > Malvales > Malvaceae > Gossypium > Gossypium hirsutum. Next base: position 61,415,981 of record NC_053431.1, read on the forward strand.
GAAACAGGGGAGACTTTAACTAATAAACTGTACTAATTGGACTGACCAAAAATTGTATAAAAATTTCAGTAGATAGATATATGAGTCTAGTTTCAGGAAAAAATTTTGGAATTGGATTTCGAGTTTCAGAACTCAAGATACGAATTTTTAAGTGACTATAACGCAGATTGACAGCTCGTCTGGGAGTTTTAAAATAAAATTGTTTGAGCTGTATAAGTGATGAATTAAGCCAGATAACACCTCGTGTTCGACCCCGGTGACGGCCACGGTTTCGGGGTGTTACAAATTCGGCATTAGCCTAGCAACCTCCCATTCGGCACCTATATATAGCCTCTATAGCCGAATTTCCCAAGCCCAAATTCCTAATTCAGCTCCACCTCTTCCTCAATCCTCATCTCCTCGTTTTTCTCCCTGATAACCCCTTGATCCTCTCCTCAAATTTCTCCTCTTATCACTCCCTACAGAGTTCAAATCCAACGTCACCTCTGTCCATCTTTTAGCAAAAATAAATTCCTCATTTGAGGAAAGTGGGATTCAAACCCTAGACCTCTAACACTAGCAACATGCCACTTATCCCTTGGGCCAGTAGGCTCTTTTCTGTCCAATTTCCCCTTCATTTATTCAAAAGCCCACCTACTTGCCATCAGGGTTCTTTTAATAATTAAACTATAATTTCTTTTACCCCTAGGTTCGAACTAAAACCTTGACCGAGACCTACCATTACGTAATTAACACTTAACCGAAAATGCTAAGCACAAAAAAAGAAGAAAATTTTGAGATTTCAGGATTTTGGGGTTTTAGGATTTTTGGAGCGTTTCATAAGATGTCTTTCTCTCTCTAGCCCATATAACTAATATTTACTTATAGATAAGACCCATGTTCCCATAGAAACTTGACACGTGTCACCACCCTTTCAAAATATCTTCGTTAATGGTCCACAGCTATAAATAAAAATATAAGTAAGAATTCAATGTGGACAACCCTAACCAAAGGGACCCTAACTACTATACTTACAATGCAACTAGCAATGTAACTCTAAGAACATATTGTACTATGTCGTGGTGAAGACTCCTTCTAAAATCGTTTCTCCACCTGATTAATATCTCATAAAATAGTAACTATGTACTAGAACTTTGCCAGGCGGGTTGTTACATACTCTTAACCACTTAACGCAGACTTTTCCTTAATATATAAAAAAATATCAAGAAATGAAATCCTTACTTACTCTTGTAGCAATTGCTAAACATCCACACGTATACGTCAAATAATCATTTGGGCAAATTTCACTAGCCAAACAGTCTTTTTACTACTATGCACTAAAACTTTAAACCTACCAAAATTGGGTCATTACAATATCAGTATTGTCAGGTCAATAATTTATCAGAAAAGGATGTGAAGTGTTTTTAGCTTATATTCTAGATCTAGAGTGTCAGGGTCCGAAATCGATCAAGCTCCAACAGTTCAAACATTTACAAAACGTATTTCGCAAATAGTTGTCAAGTTTACTGCCTTAGAGGTAGGTTGAATTTTCCATTGAAGTAGTACTTGCTACTACACTAATTTCTATTGCACTTTACAAAATGACTCTGACTTAATTGAAAAAATTAAATTCCTAGATGGAAGAAATTTTAGATTGGAAATTTATTCAACCAAGTATGTCACCTTGGGGAGCTCTAGTGTTGCTTGTGAAAAAGAAAGACGGAACCTTGAAATTATGTATCGACTATCGAAAGTTGCATAAAGTCACTTTAAAAAATAAGTATCTACTTCCTAGAATTGACGATTTGTTTGATCAACTGAAGGGAACAATCGTGTTTACTAAGATTGATCTTCAATCATGTTATTATCTACTAAGAGTTAAGGAACAGAATGTACCGAAAAAAGCTTTTCAAACTCGATACAAACACTATGAGTTTCTGGTAATGTCATTTGGGCTTACTAATGCCCCTTCTGCTTTTATAGACTTGATGAACATAATCCGTCAGTCGTATTTTGATCGGTTCATTATTGCATTTATGGATTATAACTTGATTTACTTGAAGAATGAAAATTATCATGACCAACATTTAAGAACTTCGTTGCAGAGTTTGCTGGAAAGAAAAATTGTATGCCAAGTTAAGAAAATATGAATTATGGTTGCAAGAAGTGAGATTTCTAGGCCACGTGATATCAGCTGAAGGTATTCAAGTTGATCCCAGTAAAATCTCAACTATTGTGAACTTGAAGCCTCCAAAAAATGTCAGAGAAGTACAAAGTTTTTTGCTATTGGCAGGATACTATCAGTGATTCCTAAAAGGATTCTCAATGATATCCATCCAGTTAACAAAATTGTTATAGAAAAATGTTAATTTTGTTCGGCTTGAAAAGTGTCTGCAAAGTTTTGAGCAATTGATAACTGAAGCTAGAAAGGAATTTTAGTGTTCAACAATGCGTCAATCAATAGTTTAGATTGTGTATTGATGCAAGAGGGAAATTAATTGTTTATGCTTGTCAACAACTTAAGCCACATGAGAAGAATTATCCTACTCATTATCTGGAACTTGCAACAGTGGTCTTCACTCTAAAGATTTGGAAACACTACTTGTACAGGGGAAAATGTCACATTTTCATATATTAGAAAAACCTAAAATATTTGCTGATACAAAAAGAATTTTTGAGATAACACAAGTGACTTGAATTGCATAAAGGCTATGCTTTGATCACTAACTATCATCCAGGTAAAGCCAATGTTATAGTTAATGCTTTGAGTCAAAAATCCATGTTTGCTTTAAAAGAAATGAATACTTGTATGTCTTTTGAATGAGATGGATCTATTTTAGTCGAGTTGAAATCTAAACCCATATTTTTTTTCAGAAGATCCACGAGTTGAAAAAAGATGACATTAAGTTCCAAGTGAACTGAAAACTTGTTGAAAACAGTTAGAGTACAAAGTTCAATATAGATGATCACGGGAGTCTATACTTTTGAAACCATTTGTGTGTATTGAAGAATTCAGAGTTGAAATGAGACATTCTGCATAAAACTCATAGTAGTGCTTACACGAACATCCGTGTAACAATAAGATGTAATGGTTGGGGATGAAAAGGGAGATCTCTAAGTACATGAAAAAATGTTAAGTATGTCAGCAGGTTAAAGTAAACATCAAGTCCTGCTAGGTTTACTACAACCTACAATGACTCTGAGTGGAAATGGGAGCGAGCCACTATGAATTTCTTATTGGGTTAGCCGTTAAAGCCGAAAAAAAAGTAGTTTGGGTGATAGTTGATAAGTGACAAAATTGACTAATTTCATTCCTATCAGACTATCAATTGTAACACGCTGAACCCAACCCAAATGTTATGGCGAATCTGGCAAGTCTAATCGAAGTGTCAATAAGGAAACTTTAGTGAGTTACGTTCTTTGCATTTACCAAAACATCATGTCAAAACGTTTTACCAGTTTAATTGCCTTTAATATGCTAAACTGTTTAAGATTTGTGGAAGCTTTTAAACCTTGAAGTTGAAACACGTGTTTTTGAAAAAAAAACAGTTGTTATTTTGGAAACACGACTTCTTAAAACTAACAGTTTTTAAGTGAATATATATAAAAGCCCAATTAAAATTATAACCCATAAATGGCCTTATTACAAAAAAAATAAATCCAAAACGAAACTTTAAGTATAATAAAACCAAGTGTAAATTATTGCAGTCATGTGGCCACCTCCGAGTCCCTCACAGCACCAACCCGCCTATAGTTGGGATTACCTGCACAGTCGAAGAGAAAGAGTGAGTTACGAAAATCAGTGTGCAATCTCCTATCAGTTGATCAACATACAACATACAGTAACAGTCTGGGCCTGAGCCCTATTCAGAAATAGTTCAGAGTGGGCCTTAGCCTAATACAGTAACAAAATAGTACAATAATGCAATCCATCCCAATCCAGCCAACACACCATTCTGTACCACCAACACACCATGTGGGGACAAAGTCGACCCACCCAGCCAACACACCAATATCGTAGCAAAGCTGCCAAGAATAATATCGCAGCAAAGTTGCCACTATCAGTATATGTGGTAGAGCCATCAGTAATAGTACACTTCCTCCTTAACAGAAACCCAACCCCATGTAGAATGTCATGTCATAAATCATACGTGTATGCAGAATGCCATGCTCAGAAAGAACAGTAATATCATAGCACAAATCAGTCATTTACCCTCGAGGGGTAAAATAGTCAATTTACCCTTTAGGGGTATTTTGGTCATTTTACCTGCTCTGGGGTCTAAGAACTCTTCTTGACCCAATAGAAGGTCTACAGTCGCCTCGAGTGACTTGCAAAACCTTAACGATCCTAACAGTGTAAAAGGGCCCAAGGCTCATTATGCGGCCCAAGTAGGCCCACACGCTCGTGCGGCCCGTCGAGCCCAAAATTCATCACGGCCATGCGAACTACATAGCCTAGTCTAGTATTATTATGAATAGTGGAATTTATCCGTGTGGAACCCCCAAGCCCATTGGCCCACATGACCCATTTCGACCCAAGTAGCCTAGAATGGCCTAACCCCATGAGAATGCTCATGGCTGCCTTTACAGTTGAACACCCATGGTTCGTGGGCTTGGTTTACCACATGTGTGTTCCACACCCATGTGGCCAAAAGGCCATTCTTTCGGCTTTTCGGCTTTTCGGCTTTTGCTATTCTTCAGTCTATTCAGTGTGTGAATACCAACTGTTTGCAAATACTGCTGTGAGTCTACGAGCACCACAACCTATAAATAAACAAGACATAGAATCAACGTTTAACCACTAAGGTTAAAACTCTCTTCACACTCTTAGATCCTAACTAAACTATTACCTACTTCGACTAGACGAAGATGGTTTATCTGACTTAAATCGTCAGTTAGGATAAACTTCTAGATCCTTGATGAACTCCGCATTACAACTGCATCACGTCAACCAAAGCCATATATGCGAATATATTGAACCAAGTGAGACAACTTACAGAAACTTGGAACCAAAAAGGTAAGTAGCAAAATTGGCCTACAATAACACCCCTACAATTGAGGTACGATAAGGACGATCACACCCTTGATAGTAATAGATAAAGAAACGAAGAGATTAGAGAGGAAGACTACTATAGCATAGAAAAATAAAGAAGGAGATGGAACCATTGCGAACCACACACATATAGATGACGACAATAGGGAGACCGAGAAGGAAACCGAACCAGAAAAGAAGGAGGAGGAACAAGAATGTTTCGGCAAAGGCTTATGAGTGAAACAAGAGAATGCTCGATCAAGGAGATGAACTACTGAGAGATAGAAAAGAAGGAAAGATATTCGGCTTAGGGTTTGAAAAGGTAAAGAGAAGAATATAAGCCTAAGGTCAATACAATCGCAACTTCAAAATACAAAGAAACCCAAGAAAATGACGACAAGGAGAGCTATACTCAAAACAAAATTTCGGCACTCCCCTAGCCTGTGACCGAATTGGCACCAAAAGACCCCCACTTTCGGCCACTACTACCTCTCCCCCTCTCTCCTTAATTTCTCCCATTATCTCTCCCTGTATCTCTCTACAAATCACTCTAACATCCCATTCAAACTCTATTCAAACTCTCATGACCAATTCAACCTTAGAGTCTTAGTCCAACTCCACTACTACCCAACTCAACCGCAAATAAATACTCCATTGTGCAAGTCAGGACTCGAACCCAAGTCCCTAGCAGAGCAACATGCCACTTGCACAAGACCACACGCTCTCTTTGTGTCATAAAACAAGTACTATTATTATAAGGCCAATATGACAATGTCAAGATTCATTTAAGAAAACATAAACATTTTTGCAAAGCCAAGACTTGAACCCAGGCTTCTCAACCACTCCCAAACTCACTCAAATCACCAAGCCAGTAAAGTAGACATGTATTTGTGTCAAATAATACAAAACTCTAAATTTTTGGGGCGTTACACCATTTAGTTGAGAACTAGATGAAATTTATATCTCTAACATTATGAAATTTCATGGCACGCCTATATCTATCATTTCAGACTGAGATCCGAGATTACCTCTAAATTTTGGGGTAAATTAGACAAAGCTCTAGGCACTAAGTTAAACTTTAGTACTACATTTTGTCCTCAGACCGATGGACAATGAACTAGTGATTTGATGATACTCGAAAAGATATGTTGTGTTATTGTGTGATTGAATTTAAAGGCGACTAAGAAATTCTTATTGTTAGTTAGTTTTCTTACAACAAAAGTTATCAATCGAGCATCAAATGGCACCTTACGATGATTTATATGGTCGTAATTGTCGACTCCCCGATGTTAGTCAGAGTTAAGTGAAAGAGAGTTAGCGAGATTAAGTTTAATGAATAAGATAGAAGAAAAAGATTAGATTATTCGGATATTTAAGGTTCTATGAAAAAAATCTATCTGATTAAAAGTAATTGATTTGAGATTGGGGATAGTTTTTTGATGTTACCTGAAAACATTTTTTGATTGAAGAAATCATTAAGCTTTTTGGTTTATGATTTAAAGATTGGATTTGTAGCTTACGACTACATACTTCAAAGCACAGATTCACAATCTTTATGTATCAATTACAAGTATAGATACATCCTCACATGTGTAACCCAGATGAAATCGAGTTGTGATTGCATTTGATATTCGTTAGTTTAGCTCGAAAGTAAAATAGTGAGAAAAAAAGCATGGAACTGAGTATCTATAACCCAAATATAAGAAACTGGGATAATTGAAAGATAGGAATTGTCAGAATGCTATTTACAATTTAGTGGCCAAGTTTTGATTTGGTTGGATTTCAATTCTGGTCAGTTAGGATAGAATTGACTGGTTCATAGTGGGAGACAAAATGATTATGATGTAGGGTTCAGATGGTCGGTAAGACCGTTGCCTTAGGAGTATATATATGTGTCAAAAATAGAATCTTCTCAATTCATTACAAATCTTATTCCTTTCATAAATCTCTTTAGACGTTCGAAGAAAAAGAGATGTAACTGAAGGGACTTACAGTCATAGAGAAAGATTGGAGTCTGATGTAGGGAAATTGTAAACTGTAAGCTTCACCATCTTCTAACTTATGGATTAAGAAAGAAGTAAAGGAGATCCGAAGTTCTAAGTATATCGTATATGGGTTTTAAGATTGACCTTCGTCAGATAATCCTAAAGGGTTGGCTTAGCTGTTAAACAAGGTTAAAGAAGTGACGTGAGTCTTTGTATCATGCCTTTTTTATGTTTGATAACATCTTATAACTTGCATGTTTCACATTGTTTATGTACAGAAATTGCCTAAGGTCATGTATTTGAACTTACCAATTGTATGCAGATTGTTTAATGGTGAATACTATGTGTTTGTTTAACTGGTGTAATGTATGTATAATAATAAATTATGTGAAATGTTTGAGTAATATATATGTGTTGGGGGCAAAACTATTGACGGGATAGATGACTTTAGGATGGGAAAGGGGTGACTCTATTAGATACCGTATTATGGTGATGCTACGTGTGAACCGTGATGTGTAAAGCTCCAGGCCCTACTAACACTCTTCACCCATATTCAACACCGAATAGGTGTTACGGAGCGTTAATCGACTTATAAAAAAATTAAACCACTACTTAGCATAAATTTTCACATTCAAGCATTCATCATTCAATCTCAATCAATTTGTCCCTAATACGAGCCTACGAGGCCAAAACATATATTGGGAGTGGTTTGGGACCAAACTGATAACTCTGGACACATTTGGAACACTTATAATTTTTTTCTCAAAATAGGGGAAACACGCCCGTGTGCCAAGCCGTGTGCTAGGCCGTTTCAGACCTGTAGGGTATATTGACCTATGCCACACGGCCAAGTCACACGCCCGTGTGTGAGGCCGTGTGGAGCATACTGAATTGATTTCAATTCAACACCAGGGAACACACGGCCGTGTATCATGGCCATGTGTCGCACATGGCTGAGACTCACGCCTGTGTCTCTACCGTGTGGACAAAAATAGGCTATTTACCAAGCTAATTTTCCACCCAAACTTAGGCACACACTACACAACTCATATGGCATAAAACATAGCATCAATAGTCCTATAATTCAATTCCAAATTAAGCATAATTTATACCATCTCCAATACTAACATTTCAAAACATAAATACCACATTATGCATCTAAGTTCATACCAATCTTTATCTTTTCAAATCATCAAATGACCATTAACTAATATGCATCAGTTCACAAACATACCAATTCACAAATCATCACCTATTGACATTCAATTTACCTATTTTCAACAAGCATCATGAATCCAACCTTAATCATTTAACATACTTCACAAAGTATAGTCATATATATATAATTCAATCATACCAAAATAGACCAAA